>NC_081203.1:28248378-28548378 GCF_902713425.1 Acipenser ruthenus
ATCTGTATCGATGTAATACAAAAACAGGATTACGCATGAATGCACATAATCAGAAATAAGTCAAAACTGTTGTACTCCTTTGTATCAAAATGAGCCATTAAAGGATATTGTAATTGATTTTTTTTATGAGCAGAGAATCACAGGTAAATCACCATCCTGTATCACGTATGAAGGATTCAAGAAACTGCTGCCCTTATAGTGTATACTGTATTACTATGCTTAACAAGAATAAAAGTGCTGAAACTCCATAGAATTCCAAATAAATTATCTTGTGTCATAACAATGTTCAAATGTTGAGATCCTGAGATCATTTATCTTGTGATCTTCACAAAGTAGATTAAGTACATTATTTCTTTAATTCTGAAGCCACAGCCTCCTTAAGAAGATAGGGACCTTCCTTCCCAATATCCATTTCATGTATTTTGCTATCCTCAAAATGTAACTCTGTTAGGTAACTGCCCATTTGCTTAAGAAATCTATTATGAATACCGCCCAGGTTTAAAAAAATTTAGTCATGTAGGTTTGCTTAATATTCTTGAAGGGCAATTTAAGTGTAGAGAATATAAATGTACATTCAAACAAAATGAGTGCTAGCCTTCCTTTCAATTTGAATCACCCATGTGTAAGAATAAGATGGTATGCCATACAATCACTCTAACCCCAGAACTAAAAGTGTCAGATATCAATGCCTCCTGACAACCTATTTCTCCACCCCAAGCTGCTGTCAGGATTTAATCTGAGGTCACAGTGGAGCTGTCATCTCCGAACTTGTTCAACTGTAACGAGAATGGTATGAAAACTGAATTTGAATATTAATGTTTCCTAACCACTGAACATCAAAAATACCTGCATCATCAGATTTGTTATGTAGTGCATCATCTCATTATTCTTCACAGCAGTTCTCCATGCAATATTATTCATCGGCACTACCCAGTTCTTAAATAAATAACCAAACATTAGAATTGGTTCACCCATTTATTTGTGAGAATAAATATACATTCAAACCGCATTCCCATGGCTTGCAACATATACGTTGAGAAATAAAAGCAAAAAAAAAACAACTGAAAAACAATGAATTGTCAGTACATAACATAGCTACAAAGAACGTGTTAATTTCTCAGCTTTCACTTCACTGACAGTTTCTTTTAAATAAAAGACAAATGTAGAAACTTGTGATTGGATTTTGCATGAAGCTTTAAGCATGAAACTGTCCTGCCCTCTTCAAACTACTCAAACTACCGGTAGTTAAATTACCAATTTGTCTGAAGGAACTTTCCATACAGAATGCCAGAATTAACATGATCTTTTTTAGCATGATATTCTGTATGCTGGGTCAGCGCACTAAACCATGAAGCTGAACCTGATGATGTTTGTACTGTATGAAACACATCCTGCTTATGATATTATATTTCAAGTTTTGAATGAAGAATATTATAATGAATATTATAATGAAGAACACAAGATTAGTTACAGGTACTAATAATGTGGCCAGGCAGTGTACATTCACTGTCATGGCTGTCCATGTTAAATTCATTAAAACAGAGTAAAAGTAACTCATGAGTAAAAGCTTTGTGTATTGAACCCATTGGTTCAGTTGCTTCTTTTAAAGGTAACTGTATTTGAGGTATCTTCATTTGCTGGCTGTGCAGATATGCCCTTTTCCTGTATGTTTGATCATCTGGCTTCCCCACTTGAATTTTAAGGACACTGCCGGGGGCTGAAACTGACATCTTTACCTCAAATCTGCAGCTTTCCTTAACATGTAACCACTGAACATAGCATGTAGTCTACTGAGAGGCATGGGTCAGATTCACCCAAGGGGGATAGTAAAGGGAGATAAAACACATGGGCTTAAGAAAGCACCAAACTCTTTGATTGTCTCTTTTATTTGTTGTGCATTGTCTCCTGCATTCTCAGCCTGACTCCTGATGTTATTAAGTATACTTACAGATTTCTATTTTCCCCTTATGTACTTTGCATTTGACATTCACATGTAATGTAACGTCTTCCATCTGTGAGAGTTGGATTTGGAAATCCTAACTGTGCCTCACAATTCCAATTACAACAAGTATATTCTCAGCTTCATCTGGCTGTACCCTACAAACCGCTTGAATGATCTAATGATTAATAGATGCAAATATTATGGATAGATAAACCTCAAACATTTCAAAACACAAGCAAAGAAATATTCCAGACCAATTTCCCAACATTAAAGTTTGTACTCACCACCGTATTCATCACATCATTAATCTGGACATTTTAAATTTTAGTACAAAGGCTCTCCTGGTGGATGATGCAGTAAAATCTGACAATCAGGCAGCCAATATGATCATCCAATAGCTTCACAAGTCCCCTTTGCTTCTCTACCATTAGAACAGCACCGTCAGTGGTTACACAAAAATATTTTTCATGTCAGCTCCTTGTTCTTCGAAATGCTTAACAAAATTTCCATGATATCTTCCCCCTTTGTAGTTAGATGCAGTGGCTTCAGACAACACCATTCCTCTCGCATTCCATCTGAGGTATAATATCATAGCAATAAGTGTATATCGGTGCTGCATTAGTTTCAGATCCTTTATAATTTTGAGGTTTTTTTTTTAAATGCCATAAACATAACAAACAGAGGCACCACATAACCAAATCTGTTTAAATTACAAGCTGGATATCATACCATACTGTCATATTAATACCATCTTTTAATCCTCCCTTACGGTTATATATTATTATTTCACAATGTAGAATGACTGGGTTGGACATTTGATTTAAATTTGACCTCATAAATGGTTACTGCATTTGTAACAGTCAAGAATGTCACACCTGAGTTGGGATGTGACGTCAAGGGGTTATAGTACAAAAGACCGATAGAGTAACTAATTGCCAGTGTAGCCAATAGCAAAAACTATGCTTGATCATGTACTGTATTGGCAAACAGGATTGTCTGTAGAGACAATCTAGGAGACAGAGACAGAGAGACAGGGACAGAATACACTGCACATATAGTGAGCTCCGGTTACTAAGGTTTCTATTATTTTTCATCATTTTGACAAGTGCATTTGGCTGCATCCTTCCAACTGCAGACCAAAATAAATGGTCTTGGTTCCTGCCTGGTGACATGTAAAATGCTATCACTGCCACTTATGTAAATGACCATCGTTACTGTAGAAAATATTTTTTAAAAGCTTTCATGTCAGTAAGGATTTCATACTGGACATGCTCAATGAAAGTTGTCATTAAGAGGAGTATCCCTATTCATCAAAAGAAAGGCATGTGTTGCATTGTTTTATCGTCTGCCACAGCTGGTCAGAAATTCGAAACAAAATGTGTGATTGAAAAGTCTTATCAGGATCCACATCCTAACACATTGTGGCAGTGCTTTCTGTCTTCTTTTTGATTATATTGTCCTTTGAATACGAAGCATCATTGACATTTATTCATTAAGCTTTTTTCAAGAGCCATGGTCACGTAGTACATTGCACATGTCTGTATATTAGATGGATTGGGCACTAAAGTCAATACAAGTGTAGAAAGTTGACAGAATTAAATAAAAAACAAATTCTATTACATATTTATGTTAGGTAAGATGAAAAAAGATCTGATGTAAGTTTGAACAGTGGGCAGTTTATTGAAGGAGGTGTTTCTGATTGGATAAGACAAGTTTGCTACTGATTCATGGATTATTTATTTTTGTTCTGTGCTCTGTGGTTGGATAGAAATCATGTAATATTGTAAATGTTATGAAATAACTGACACTCACTGATAAAATGTTAAACCTCTGTTTTTACGTCTCCCGAATTAATTTTGAAAATGGCCTTAAGGACTTTTGGAAAGGTGATAGACAGCATTTGAGACAGGTTCCTGCAGTGAAGCTCCAGATCCTTACAGCACAAGGAATAGCACTGCAGGGCTACTGCAACGGATTGCAATCGACCCTGTTCTTAATAGGTACTCAACAATCCTACTGTGGATTAAGGGTAAGGCAGTCTCCATACATTTAGCTACTCAGAGCTACGTTCAGCTAAGTGTTTTTGTGAAGCTTACTCATGCTCATAAGTTACTGAAGCAAAAATATATCAGACTTGTTCTGCTGCCAATTTAGTGAGACCCATAGCCCTAGAAGTTAGGTTCAGTGATCTTTGCTGCTCATTCATGATCTCATGGTTTCTTTATATGTATCTAATTTGATTGAACTACTTTAATTTTACTTGACTGTTATTATCTAAACAATCAAAACAGTGTTTTAATATGAGACTTAGCCCAGTGGAGCTCTCAATATGGTTTCTTTTGAAAATTTTGTCATCCTCTCAAACTAAAACCTTTCAGAAGGGTTTCTTGCTGTCAAAATGCAGTCTCTGGGGGGTGGGGGGGGGGGGAGACAAGACAGCTTGGAGCCAAGATGGCCGCTGTTTGCACTGCCACATGTTAATTAAAAAAGTGTGAAATATGGGGGATCACGAGTGGCGCATCCAGTAAACGCGCAGGATGCGCTCTATAGCCTGGACATCGCCGGTTCGAGTCCAGGCTATTCCACAGCCGACCGTGGACTGGAGCTCCCAGGGGGTGGCGCACAATTGGCCGAGCGTTGCCCGGGGGGGGTGAGGGTTTAGGTCGGCCAGGGTGTCCTCGGCTCACCGCGCACCAGCGACCCCTGTAGTCTGGCCAGGGCCTGCAGGTAAGCTGCCCGAGAGCTGCGTTGTCCTCCAACGCTGTAGCTCTTGGGTGGCTGCATGGTGAGTCCGCAGTGTGAAAAAAAGCGGTTGGCTAACGGTACACGCTTCGGAGGACAGCGTGTGTTCGTCTTCGCCCTCCCGAGTCAGCGCAGGGGTGGTAGCGGTGAGCTGAGCCTAAAAATAATTGACCATTCCAAATTGGGAGAAAATAATAAAAATAATTGGCAACGACTAAATAAATAAAAAAAAAAGTGTGAAATGTGGTCAGATGTAAATGGATTTATTAATTGTCAATTAACCCCTGGCCACATGCTTTAAAAGAACGGCAGCAGATATGGAGAGATGGTTCAGCAAAGGGAGAAGAAAGAGGGGGGGGGCAAAGAGCAGCAGGTTGTGCTCTCTGTATTCTGAACTGAGATAGCTGTGGCTTGACTAAGCAATAAGTGGTCTTCATTTGTATCTCTGTTATAAGGTTTACTATCCTGATCATATTTTGTAGATCAAGACTCAACATTTTTTTCCTTAAACTGAGGACATCTAATAACAAGGTAATAACTGTGTAACTACCAATGGTTTCTTGATCTTACATGGTGCATACCAGTGTTCTAAGTGTATAAATACATGGAAATGGGCTGTACCATAGTTTACAAAGCAATTTCCATGTAATTGCATAGTAGTTACCACATAACAGCAGGAACCATTTGCATTTACCCAGTTTTTACACAAAAAAAAAGATATTCACGTTTAGGATTATTTAAAAACAAACAAAACAACAAATCCCACAGTTCTATTGGTAGAGTCTGTTTTTAAAAACAAAACCGAGGTTAGCATTTTTATCATTACCTAATCCTATTATAGAGCACACGTGTCTTGCGCCACCACCGTGTATTGTTCACCATGTACAATAATAATAATAATAATAATAATAATAATAATAATAATAATAATAATAATAATAATAATAACAAAAACAATTATACTGTAAATTACTAGATTTCACAAGATTATTTTGCATATGTTGCTGTTCTATAACGATTCATTGAACTGTGTGGATTGGTGGTGTAATTGTCAGTGTTTTATTATGACATATTATATTCCATGGAGTGTTAGTGATTTGTACATCTTCTGTTTTTTTATTATTATTATTTAATTTTATAGCATGTGCTTTCTTTCTTTACTACTGCCACTCTTCAGTCAATTGTTTATTTATATTACTGGAAATTATTCTCTATTCAAAATACAAATCTTGAGGGTTTGAAAAGCAGTTTGCCATTGCCCCCCCCCCTCCCTCCACCCCCCACCCCAACCCCCCCCCCCCCACCCCCCCAAAAAAAATTAGGTTTAAAAGAGTGAGGAAGAATATCAATAACAACATTGTCATGTTCTTAACTCACTGATTGTTGTAGATATGTAAATATGCACCAAATGTGCAAAATATCAATCAGCATTAGGACAACATATTAGTATTGTACTAATTAACTGTTATTTAGCTTCTTAACAAGCTTCTTTCAGTGGTGCACTGCTGCAGTGAAAATCTATTTGCTTTTAACACAGAAGACATTCCAGTGGGTTCATTTGTGATCACTACTGCATTGGATATGCTAAATTACTTCTATCCCTTTAAATGAACTGTTCCTCATTATACATTTAGCAACGCTGTTTATTAATGTATATTTATAGCTTGAGTGCCACCTATTGGTAGTGCAAATGCCCTGCATTTTAACCAAAAATACATAGAATACATAAGATCAATGCTATAATTTCTTAGCCTGCAGCATTGGAAGTGAGAATATATATATATTGCTATTTATGTGACAGGCATAACTTTACATCATCGCAGTTTGCATGCTTCAATTACACAAACTACACAATATGTTAATAATGCAATACACATTCACCGTTAAATTAATTCCCAAATAAAATAACAGATTATGAAAAGTTGCATAATATCGTATTATTAAAAAAAAACATACCCCTGCTACACCTTTATTACCATCGACAAGATGACAGCAATTTGCAAATGACTATATCTGTAATGATGTCATCACATTTGTCACATCTTTGGTATCAAAGCAACTAAAAATGAGATTGCCTGAATGATCAATTTTAGTGTAACAGTGTAGAATAATGTTGTGATGAATCTTTATGCATTCATGTTTCTTTCGAGATTAGTTTATTTCCTATACAATTATACAATACTAATAGTGAAGCAAAAGACACAAATGCCTGTTTACAAATCAACAGGATCTTAAGACACAGCACATCTGTAAGTCATATCATATTAGGCAATCTGAGTCCACTTACACCACACATATTTTGCCTTCTGCTATGGTTTCATAACCTTTGCAAAAAACTACCCAATGAAGAAAAATGAATAATGAAACTCAAAAACAAATTAATAACTTCTTGAATTCATTGTCATAATGCCAGCAAATGTATTATTAATGTAGCCCCATTTTTTCTGTGTTTCAATCTGCAAAAGCCCTGGTGTTCTAAATACACATAGACAGCAGCCAATAAGAGTCTTACAACTGGTCTGCTCAGCTCACTTAGCGCTTAAGCAGGGAGTATGGTAATCTAGGGCATCCTGCTCAACAGTGTCTGGCTTTCATTAAACTGCACCAGCCATAGGAATCTCATTATGCTTTGTTTGATTTTTTTAGCTCCAACCAGCAGGCAACATGGATGAAAGCAAGCGTACTCCACAGTGAGACAATCTTGCTGAAGTCCTTCCAATTGGTGTGTTTTCATTACAGTACTGCTCTCTTTCTAATCTGATAAATGAGGTAGGCACCCAAACTTGTTTGGATTTTAAAACATCTTTGGCAGCCAAAGAGAATGACCTTTCTGCCATCGTTAGCCAGATTGAGCCACTTAAACACTTTAGTCTGGGGACTACTGCCTTTCTGTGCAAGAGATAGAACTGTCACCTTTGAAGTTTATAATCCCAGATAGTGCTGACTCCCTTTGGCCTGTAGCTCAGGTTATTCAGCTGCAAAAGGTATCAAAGCCCTTTTCTGCCACTGAAGCTGCAGGATAGATCATAAATTGAATTATAGCACCACCAGCCAGCTAAAGTAGTGCTGCAGTTTAGGTGCTTGAAGGCTGAGGCTGCAGATCTGAGAGTCTGAAATGTTGTCATTAAGGATTTCTTAAATAATAATAATAATAATAATAATAATAATAATAATAATAATAATAATAATAATAATAATAATTCAGGATAAAATTCAGACTTTGTGGATTGACCTTAAAGTCAATTTAACCATTTAACTGGATTTGTTGGATTGTTGTTCTACTTTATATGTTTAGATGCCATTTATCTCGTCCGTTACTGCCTTAAAACTGCATTAGGGTACAAAGGATCGTTAAAGTCTTCACTGCTTTATTTCGTTTGTCCTAATAGAGAAAAAACAAAGCATTAAAGTATTTAATAATTCATGGATTACACCACAGGAGAAACATGTATAAAGCTTGTCTGAAAGTACTTGATCTTGTTAATATTATGCTATTTCGCCAAACACGTTTGAACCCTTTTAAAAAAAGGTACTGACGTTGATTATCACAGTTTTAACATGACTGAACGGCGCATTTATCAATAATCTCATATAAATAAATAAATAAATAAATAAATAAATAACTAGGGAGGAGGGTGTTTATTATGTCATACCAAATAATAAATTACATTTCAAAACAAACTAGTTACGAGTTAATGTACAACTGAAGTGACCTAAATAACTGTGTTTTGCATTGGCTGAAACACAAAAACCACAGAATAATGAATTTATGAATTAATCATATATCATATATATATATATATATATATATATTGTATAAGCAATGTTGACATGTACAAATTTCTTTCTGAGATACTTTCTTTTTAACCAAAATCCACAAATCAGCAGCAGACCACAAAACATTTTTAGACTTTAAAATTGTAAAATTGAGGTCAGTCTTTTTTTCTTGTGTCTTTTCTGTACTGTGATCTGAACCAGTATCGACGATCAACAATGCACATTCCTAAAGCTTAGTATGGTTTTATGCACTTAGGCAGAAAATACCAGTGTAATTTGAGTCAGGTAGACTGTACTTGATTTCACCATGTTGTTGGGCTAAACACCCCATTTTTACAGACAACGCAGTTTTGGAATAGGCAGTGGTATACGCGTAAGCATAATCCCCAACGCAGCACAAAGCAAAGGAAATATACGAGCTGTCGTTATATACAATTTACCTTTAGATCTCTTTACAGTTTTAGAGAACTGTCGTGACAGTCGCATATACAGCCAAGTACAGTGAATGATATTTTGCAATAGCAGCCTACCTCTTAACATGCATGCCTTGAAAACGCTGTTTGACCTTGCAGTGTACCTGAATACCAGGATAAAACCCCGAAAAGCCTTTTGCGATCGTACAGATCCCCTGTAACAAAACGTGAACACCTTTGTCATCAAGACAGCCATTTGGTTGATAAAAATCAAACACGCAATGCCCAGCAAATCATTCAGTATTGACTGACTATAACCTGACAGAGACGTATACCTCCTAAAAAGGTAAAATCACAGGCAAATGTTATAAAAAGGGAAAGTTTACCTTGCAGAAAGAACATCAGCCCTGCTCAGTTTACTGAGCGTCAGGGAAATATAGTCTTCTCACTCCTCATTTTTTCCCCATGCTTTGGTTTTGTTTTGTTCCATCAGATTTTCACGATATTCAGTGTCAATACAAGGTGTGCTGGTTTTCTTGCCGCACAACTCCGCACAGCCCATTTCCCCCCTGCGCTCAAACAAAATACCATAGGTTTGTATACGAGTGCCTTTTGAATCCACAGACGCGCCTTGTAAAAAAAAATCCAACACGAACGATGCAGAGACAGTCAGATTCCAAAGCAGGTCTCGAAAAGCCCTTCACAGGACACAGTTGCTTGTTTTTCCCTTTCAGTCAGTGCAGATGGAGCCATCCTCCTTCGGCGAGCCTTACAACTACGGGAGCTTTTCTCCGCATTAAGCCAGCTTGCTCTATTTAGCTGAGCAAACGTCTCTGCAGTGAGAGCGATCAAGTGGCTGAGATAGGGAACTCAGATCAAATCTCAGCAGACAGGTCTTTGTACCGCTGCACCTAGCACTTCCCCCAGTTCAGCCTCCACGATGAGTTAATCCTCAGTGTGATTTAAAGCCACCTACGGCTGTTCTCCATCCAAGTCTCCAGAAAGGGACGGTCCTCCGCCCTGTGCAAGCTTCTTCCACCTCTTTAGCTCCGTAAGAGGATTACTGACCAATAATTACAGGGTATATCTTTGTCGCTCTTATTTGGGAATAAATGAAAAAATAAAAACCTTGGATAGAAATCTTAAAAACAACAATATAAACTATTTACAAGCTTCACTCTTGGCATTTATCCCCTGCATTCTTAGTGACCAGCCCTCGAACCCACCACCGAGGCGTTTAAACAGTGGAAGAGCAGGGATTTGTCATGGAGGCTAAAATTGTTTTTCTTCTTTCAAAAGAATGCAGAGGAAGTCATCATGGATTGGTTGAAGCTGACGCTCGATATCCTTGCTTCTGCGTCTGTCACTCTGCGGGACTCAGTAAGAGTGCTGTTAGCGTAGTTTTCACAGCAAATCTCAACAAATAGAGAGCATCATTCAGTGGGGCTGCCCTGCTGTTAAAGGGTATGTAGATAATTCCACACCGTCGTCAATGCTGAGAGTATCCAAGAAGATGGTTTTCTTTATCTGGAATCTTCTTTCAATATACATATATTTTTTTTCAAATAACCTGAGAGCCTGTCTGTGGTGAAAACAAGCTGTAAACTTCTGTGTGAAGTAGCATTTTATGTACGAAGCGCAGAAGAAAAGAGATCACACTTTTATCTTCCCTGTACTTGTATCTCATCTTTTTTTACAATCTTATTCCATGGTGCATATCAACAAGGAAAAACGAGACGATGATAAGTGGCGCTATAATCAAATGGAAGTCAGCCTTTCCTGGAAAGAAAAGTATATTTCACAACTTTTGTTTTACTCTCATGGAAACCAACGGGGATGGTAGATGGTTATTCGTTGCTTAATGGAGTATGGTTTCTATCCCTGCACTCCTTTTTTAAAATACTGCACAGACATGATATACTCACTTAGTATTGAACTATCATGTTGTTTGTTTTGTTTTGTTTTTCGTAATGTCTGTATGCTAGATCACACATACACACAGTGTCTAGGCGTGGCAACTGCAACAGTTGCACCAGTAAACTGCAAGTTTGGCCAGTTACTAAAGCTATCGAACGGTGGAAAACAGGTGTGTCTTTCTTTTTTTGTGCGGTATGTTAAGACTTATGTAAGAAAAAAAAATCCATATGCTGAAGTTGGACATTGTTTTATTGAATTGGTGATCATTCAATCTTCAGAAAACACACACAATATTTAAAAAGCAGTTCATATAAAACAGACAAACATATTTGACAGTAAAACCGATTAATCTGCAGAGACAGATCACTTTATTTTGTCAGCGCCTTTTCAGGACCATGGACAGTTACAGAGCAGGGCGTGTCTACAACTAATATAAGGCAAATAACTAAATCAATTGATTAAGTAATTCATCAGTTATGCAACATTGGGTTGTGTTTCTTGACGAGAATATGTGAAATGGTGTCTAAACGTTAAAGTTAGTATTGTATATCAATACCATATTTTGCCGAGGCGTTTATTTTATTCTCCACTGGGAGGAGCGTGGAGAACATAAGCACGTAAAAGTATACACCTATGGCATACTTTTTAACTCTCATACTACATTGTTTAACGACTGCTTCATTGGAATACTTATTGCAATATGATGACACAATCTCTCATGTTACTACAGCACCACAATACCATATTCATAAACCATTTTTGTCTTTGTGTGTGTGTGTGTGTGTGTGTGTGTGTGTGTGTGTGTGTGTGTGTGTGTGTGTGTGTGTGTGCGTGTGTGCGTGTGTGTGTGTGTCATTATGAGTCGCAAACACAATTTTAGGTTTGAATGATTTAAAAAAAAAATAATAAACGGGCTTGATAAAGTTTGTAGGCCTGTATCTATGACGTGCTATACAACTAAATTACGTGGGCAATATTATTAAAGATACCTGTCAGTCAGTATTATACATGTTACAGAGAAAGTGGACATGTAAGGTTATGATTTATTATGAGTAAGTGAACATGTACACGTATTGAGATTTGTCTGGTAAAAAGTTTTAAAATCCAGTTCTTAATAATATTGCATTACATTTAAATGACATACATTTGTTACGCTGCGTTACATTTGTACAATGTACATCAAGTGTAAAATAAACATCCTAAAACTAAATGGTTATTATTGTATAATATTGTGCAATAATAAACCAATGGTACTAAAGTTTTAGAAGTAAATACAAAAATATGGTCATCAGTTTTATCACTTGTGCTCCCTATCAGGCATAATATCACGGCAAACATGTAACTTGGTTTTGAATTACAAATGTATAGACAGTGTGGGAATGCTATCTCTATACTATTAACTGATAATTCTTGTAACACCTGCTTCAATTGAATACCGTACACATGTGTAAATAACATTATTACACACAGGCCCCCTTTACCCAAAACCCCGTTTAAGTTATTAATGCAAAACAAACCCTATTTTATTTCAATAGCCCTTTGAAGAAACGCGAGACTTGTAGAAATAAACAATATGGACATGAAAGTAGAACGGATTAAACAACCCTTAAAACCTGCTGTTTGTTTGAGCACTTTGTTTGTTGTGTATAATATCTGGTAAGATGGGGGGTGCTGTTGTATTACAGAATGCAACTGAATTGTATACAAGCACACCATTTCATCTTTATTCTGACGTTTTCCAAGATGCTTCCTCGGGTGGCTGGGTACAGTTCTACTGAACACTTAACGCTGTTAAAATGCATCCCATTTAAAAGATAACATGCACTTAGACAATGTATATCATGTATAATTCTCTAGTAATGGAAATTGGATGGATGCAAACCCACTGAGAGGCATCTTGATTTGTTCTCTTATTTTTAGTAACAATATCGTATTACGTTGTTGATTAAGCTATCGTACTCTCCTACTATTACATATGACCTTCATTTGGGTGAGGTACAAATACACTTTATACTGCATGTTGTTGAAAGATGGATACACGTGTATTTACATTTCAAGCAGACAAACATTCCTTCATCAGTGTAATGAAACTACACCCCAAAATATACCCTCTGAGGGGTACAAAAAAAGTGGTTGATGCAACCAGGAACATTTTCCAGTACTGTATATGCTGAAAAATATACAGTAAGGAGGCTGTGTGGTCCAGTGGTTAAAGAAATGGGCTTGTTACCAGGAGGTCCCCGGTTCAAATCCCACCTCAGCCACTGACTCATTGTGGGACCCTGAGCAAGTCACTTAATCTCCTTGTGCTCCGTTTTTCGGGTGAGACGAGAGTAAGTGACTCTGCAGCTGATGCATAGTTCACACACCCTAGTCTCTGTAAGTCGCCTTGGATAAAGGCGTCTGCTAAATAAACTAATAATAATAAATAATAATAAAAGATCGATTTATGGCGTATCCCAGCAGAGCTGCACCAATTATATAATGAATTTGGCTTTAAGTTGCTGTTTTTTATTCTACGAGAATATAACTTCAATGGTAATAGCTTTTATACCAATGTTGATAATGTGAATTTGGCAGTTATCATCCTTTCAATTATATAATTGCTTTTAATGACAGGAACTTAATGCAATCTAATGTTTCTGTGGTGTCTGTGTTGTTATTAAATATGGAATGTCAGTAATTACTCATTCTGTTTATAGGAACAACACAACAGACAACGTTAGAGAAGGTTTTTGACGAATTACTCACGTACATGGTTAAAGAAAAAATCATGAACAGCAGCGTCTTATTTGAGGTGTAATATCTGATTCTCTCATATAATCAGTTGTATACATATTTTTATTAAAGTTGAGACAACATTAAAATTACTCAAAAAAAATCTACATGGAATTTTCTTCTTTCCAAAAATAGGAGTTAAAGAGTAAGTCACGGGGTTCTGAAATAATATAGCATTACACGTCCCCAGGTGTTGCTACAACTGTTAAAATAATGTACCTGTAATTTTTCTTTTCATTGTTAACATCCTGACAACTTTTTACACATATAACTTTAAAATCTTTTCAAAATGGCCACTCTTCAATGTAATTACGAGACCGAAGTAACTGTACTGCTGAACCTCATCTTCTTTAACATCACAAGGGTATCCATGTATTATAAAAAATAATAGATGGGCCTCTTCAGTGAGTTACAAGAAAACAATTCCATCTTGGGTTTCTGTGACAGTTTATAAATTACTCAAACTTCGGTCTTGTAATATATATATATATATATATATATATATATATATATATATATATATATATATATATATATATATATATATATATATATATAATGTACAATTAAACAAAAGTTAATATTAGCGTCTACAATGATGTATCTAACAGATTTTGTTTCAGGAAAATGAATTTGTAAATGGTAGTTAAAAGAGAGACGAGCTTAGGAATGGGAGGTTTAGCTCTGCAGCAGTGATTGTATTTCTGTATTTAATGGGAGCACAGTGCTGCAGATACTGTAGAAGAAACAGTTATGGCTAAACAGCAGTGCAAATTCCTGTGTGAAAATCACACATTGGTATTACAGTAAACAGTGCAATCCTTTCACTCATACTGAATGACAGTAAACATAGAGGATACACCATGGATGCTGATAGATTACTGCAGTTATTCCACGAATGAGGATAACTGAATAATGCTTACGGCTATCCTCATGAAGGAAATAGCAACAGCACTGCATGAATGTTTATGGAGTATTCATTTTATATATCAGTAGGCACGGAGAATAAAGTATGTTTAATTGAATTATGAGAATGACTTCCTAAGATCAAGCTCTAACATGCAATTTGGACCATTGTGGATTTGTATGGATGAAAGATAGATTCCAAAATGAGATCTGGTAAAATTTTTTTTAAAAAAAACAATAATTCACCGGCAGCACAGACTATGAAATGATTCGACGCAAGATCCTCAACACTTTTTGAATAACATCATTTATGTTAAAACAAGAAAAAAGAACAAAAAGGATTTCAGCCATCACACAATACTGGTTGGAAAAGTAATGCATCTGATCCTAACACAGACACACAGAAGGGCCTAATGTATTACGTAGAAAAATGGAGAGAGATATTTACTTGAATTGCGGCAGCCCAAATATTTCAAGGAACACTTAACAGTTTCGTAGACACAAAAAGCAGGATGAACGGCAGTGAATTAGAACAGTAATGAGCACTCATTAAGAACCTTAACAGCAGCACACATTCCCCAGTTAGCTGCATTCATTATTCCCTACAGATTTTCTTCTTCAGCATGTGTAAAATAGATTGCTTCCACTACCTAAAGGATGCCAGCTACTTGATACATTTTATTACAAATTAAACAGTACAGCTGTTATGTTAAGGAAAACAAAATACACTGTATTCAAACGGTGGAAAAAAAAACTTGTGGAAGACCCCCTTTTGCTGTGCCACAATAGTTAATGAATCCTGTCCAAATTGTTGGCATGTTTCGGAGTTGGTTCTGTAGCCTGTGAGATTCTAGCCCAAGGAGAATTTGTTTTCCTAGAGGGTAACTAGAGTGGCTTGCTTAGTTTGACTGGCACCCATGTCAAATTAAGCATTGTTGATGCAGTAGTCATTCCAGCTAGATAATTGACCACGAGACAGTTAGGTTTCCCAAGTCGCTGCCAATCGCATTGAAGAGCTTGAAATGTCTGTGTCCGCATCACATACACTTAGGTATTTAAATAATTATAACCTGGTGTCAGGCACAGCATCAGGGGGTATTTTCATTTATTCCATGCATATGTATAAAGACGTTTTAAATGATTTCTGCATGTAGCAGCCTGCTGTTTTAATAATCGCTTTCTTATTTCCTGTTGTTTTTTTCTGAATAAAGCTCAAAATAGCGATTTCTATCACTCACCTACTTTAACAAAGAGTGTCATTTTAATTAAAGAACATATTGTACAGTGAAGGTCTTTTTTATTTAATTTTTAGTCGCCTGTTTCTATTAAGCACTCTACGGGTTAGACATTTCCCAGGTATGGCTACACATTATTATGCTATATTAAAATTGATGATTGTGTATACAGGTTGTTTCAAGACCTTATTGTGGGGTGTACTGTGCCATCGTAATTCTATTAGATTCTCACCAGCAACAAGTACAACAAATCATTATGAAACAACATTTCTGAAACACCCTGTACATTAGTACGAGGAAAGAGAGACAAGCCTTTTGCAATCCTGACAGAAAATGAGCAGAATAAACTTAAAATCCCAAGACTCTAAAATGAAGCAGAACACCAGAAAAATGAACAACTGAGCTGGACAAACACAGAGCAAGGATTCCGTAGTAGCACTCATGGGCATTTCTAAAGCCAGTAAGGGAGATTGATGATATTACCCCTTTAAGGAGAAATAATGCTGGTAGCAGTCCATATTTGAAATCAGCATTCTATTGTAGTTACTGCTGAGAAAACTAGCAGGAGATAACCATGATCAGCACTGAGAAACCCTTGTCATTAGACATACACAATGAGATCAGCATATGCTAATAACAAAATATTGTCACATGGAATGAGTATGCTATCATTATCTCTTAAAATAGGGACAAAGCAGTAGGTATCATATAAAACACAAAGAACAATCAACAATTCTATATATATTTCAGAGCCTTTCAAATATACTTTATGATGGTTTCAAAAAATCATGAAATCGCCTGGATACAATTAATTGATTTAAAAGGAATTGAATTAGAATACAGTATTGTAAGGTTTTATATAAATTGTAATAATTGTATGTGAACCCATTACATGGTAAAAAAGTGAGAAATCATTGAAACTCTGAACATTGTGTGATTTTCTTGTGTTTCATATAAGGCTTTTCAAATATACCGCTTAGCGTTGTCCTATCCTTGTGGCTCTGTCGCCACTCAAGGTGCCTCTCTGTTTGAGAGTCTAAGAAACAGTTTTTTTTGTCTGGCTCAAAAAGCAGTTGTCACCTCGGGCGGATGGCCCTTGTTTATGCCCTTGTTTATGCATCTACTTAAAAAGCTGATTTTAAACAATAGGTGTGACCTACAATCAACCCAGCTAAAACTGGTTAGAATCCACAAACCTCTGCAGAGGGTGCCAAGCGCTGCTTCTGGTTCCACGTCATGGGGTGTGTGTTGGTCACCTCCAGTAAAGAGGTGTCGACTCTGTTCATTGGTGAAGGTGGGGGTCCACTCCTAGTAGGCAGTAACCTGCTCAGTATATTAATGTCTGTAACTATTGTTTCGGGGCTGGAAGACCACCTGCTGAGACCTGTAGGTTTACCTGCAGCTTTGTTGCTCAAGATTTCACATGCTGAGACCTGTAACTTTGCTTACAGTATTGCTGTGATTGCATCCTTTACTGTCTTGGGATTTGCTTTGTTCCTGAATAAAACAATTTTGGTTGAAGATTACCTGAAGAAGACTGACTTAATGATTGTTATGAAGTAAACGAACCTTACAATATTGGATTTGGAAATGAAAATGAAATTTGATGACAGAGCTTACCAGAAATCTCCCTGAATCAACCTTGACAGCCTAAGAGAAAAATAGGAGGAATTCTAACTATAACTGAAAAACAGACTCCAGGCTTTGCTTTCCCTGAATCCCTGAATGTACAGAAAACCTCATTATTGGACACACTGATAAAGTTATTGGCTGGGCAATGGAAATGGTTGACAAATGACAGAAAGAGTCCTGCTAATGATCATGTACAGAGTATGCATAGCACCTCCACATCTGTATGAAATGCTTCAGCCTTCTTCTTATACTGTACACCCTGCTTCTTGCAAACGACTATAAACCCAAGAGTCCTGACAGTATATCTCCAGGGAAAAGCAGGTGATGCAGTGGTGTTTGTGGCCCAGTATGAGGCAACTCTGGACACAAGTTCAACTCCCACAGATACAACAAATGTACAACATTTTAAATGAAGGGACCTCACAGTACATTGACATTAGAATTATAATCCCAAAGGGATCTTTCACTTTATCCTCTGCACTTTCACTTTCAGCTGTAAAGTTAGTTTTGTTCAACAGTGTATTTATTTGTTACATATATTACATTTTGGAAACAAATTATTAAAGTAACAATAATGTGCATGTGCATACAAACTACATTTTAACTAGTTTTCACAACTGGTTTATCATGATTGTTATAAACAAAAGTACACTGTTGATAGGACAGATTGATTCTGGTATGTCTACTTAGGTATGTATGGTATGTTCATATGAAGGTATTATTGATTGATGTTCCTGGTGTGGTCAATAATCAATTGTGGCTGTCCCTGTCATTTTTTTTTATTGGTTAGTCATGTGTTTCCTTTTATTGTTTACTGTAATGGCACTCTTTGAGGTATACAGGTTTGTATAGTATACTTTTACGTATTGGAAATGTTCACTGTCATAAGATTGTAATCTCCAATTAACTGGAAAGAATACTAGATGAATCTGTGTTTGCTGTCATTCTCATCTCAATGTCTGTAGTTGTTGCTGTGGCAACCAGAAATGGCAAATGAACCATGTTTACCGTGAACTTGGTGCAGTAAAAAAATAGTAGCAGTAAACCCACACTGATGTGGTTAAAGCTTTACTAAATAGTCACAATCATTGAACACTATGATAAACTCATATTTCTTAAATTTATAAATATCCACTTACAATTAATTAGAAACACTGTAAAGAAAATATATGGTAAATCACTATGAATTTGATTGCTAATACTAACAGTTTCATCCCCCCCCCCCCCCGAGAAATGTCAAATAAAGAAACAATACAACAATAGAACATGACTTTGAACTAGAGATGGAAGTATGTTCACTGTATGGTGGCCATATACAGTACTGTCACTGAACCTGGAGTCATATGGTCAACCTAAAGTACTTTAAACATGCTTTAACCTAATGTTTTCTGTAACATATACCATTTGTATTGTACATATGAGTTAATTATTCCAGTCATTTGTGCTTCATAGATCAATTGCAAACAGCAATATGCGCTCTTCATCAAACAATACAGGATACAGTGGGCTTATAAATTACCCTTTCTAGAGAGGGATAATATTATATGAGAAGTGGAGGGACAGGCAGTCTCAAAGAGTTGGGAAAAGAGGATTCTACTGTCAAGATCTAGGCACCTGACATGTCACACACTGTAACATCCACCATGAGTAATATTTTAACAATTTAAAGGTACAGTTAATAAAGCTTCTTCAAAGATGCATGCTCTTAAAATATGATTTGCACATTCATCATCAAGATGGCTTTTTTTTCAAAGCTGCTCAAAGAAATTACTGCTACTTTTCATAGCAGTCTATTTATTCCCTGGCATTCACCTCTGAATGACAGGAACATCTTTCTGATTTGGCAGCAGCATTGATTTATGTAAACACCAAAAAAAAGGTTCCTGGATACTATTGAATTTCTTACTTTTTGCCTGTGTTATTATTTTTATATAAACAAATTGTATATGTGTTTGTGTTTGTATTGTGTTGAGTTGTTTCTTGACTGATTGTGTTTGTGTTATCTTGTAAATTAGGCTTTTGCCTTTATGGGTTACATTCCTGGATAAATGCATTATATTGGTACAGGGGTGATGCTCTTTAAATTCAAGTCACAGAGCTTGTCAGCTTGCTGCAATGATGAGCCAGCCACTTTGCAATGTGCTGCTCAGTGATAGGCAGGGATAGATAACTTCACACAGTCATTTCAATTTGTCAGGTGGGAAGAGAACACGGGTCACAGACATGCTTTAGTGTCTTCTGTGTTTATCATACAATACATGATTTGCATTATATCAAAACCTCATTATATATATACACACACATGTATAACAAACAATAAAGAATTCCTCTGCTTATTTGGACATGTTTAGTGTCTGATGAAATTAAAAATTAAAAAATCCTCTAGAACAGGGGTGTCCAGTCACGATCCTGGAGGGTTATTCCACTCCAGGTTTAACAGTTAAAATGATTTAATAACTACTTAAGGGTCTGGATGGAGGTTTAATTGGTTCAAATAAACAATGTAGAACAGGGTTGGAACAAAGACTATGAGTGGAAGGGCCAACTTTGGCCACCTCTGCCCTAGAATGTAAGTCAATGGTGTATAGTCATTAAGCAATATCCCAGTAGACACGAGGCTAAACTGTTTTCATCATGTTTCTTAATGATATGCAATGAACAAAATTCACCAATATAAAACGTTTTGTGGGTTTAAAGGATAAATCTCCCTTCTGCAGGTGTTGTAGCAGCAAATAGCCACTGTATTCCATGTAGAAAAGTAGCCTGGAACCAGATTCACAGCTTAACACATGACAATTTAGCAGTCAGATGTCATTTTTTGAATGACTAATTTGCCAATGGTCAAATACCACCTGTACACAAGCAGTGTTTATAATTACATTATTGTACATTACGTTATAAACACCCATATATAATGCACTATAGGTTCCCTTTCAATTCAAAGACGACCACTGACGATACCTTTGGGATATTGCCTGCCTTTGGTAGGTATTTCTGAGCATTTTTATTATTATTATTATTTTATTTCTTAGCAGACGCCCTTATCCAGGGCGACTTACAGTCGAAAGCAAATACAGTTCAAGTATCACAGTACAAGTAATAATACAATTAAGAGCAAGATAAATACAATGACTTTGGTTCAAGCAAGTACAAGTGTGACAAAATACAATTCAATGATACAGCAGATAAGTGTCAGTGATAGTTACAGCAGGATATGATTAAATACAAAATACCACAGATTAAACACTTGGCAGATTACAGTACTCTGACGTAAAGGATTAAATGCAGTAAAATAGGGGGCAGATAAGAGCAAGTAAAGAAAAAAAAGAGGGAAGATATCTGCGTGATCCTCCACCGAGGTTATTGTTGTCTTGTTCAGTGTACAGTACTTAATTACTGTTACCAGAATGTGTCGACCTAGTTTGTCTACCCTGTGTGTCTCGCTCTTAAGCAGCCCCGGTGTTGAGTCGACCTCGCCGGCTATCCTAGCCCAACCACCTCAGCGCTTCGGGTCTAAAAAAAAGCACTCTCGCCCACTGTTACACCCAACCCGCCCACTGCGGGTTACAAGCCTGTGTGTCTCCTTGGTGTAAGCTGCGCGCTGCCAAGTGTTAGATTATACTCGGTCAGGGCTGCACCTGCCTGCTCACCCTTGGTGCTTGCGCCCTCAGTGCTTGGCCTGCCCGTGCATGTGGTGATTAATTCCTCCATGCATTTGGTGCTTAGTGCTTCCCATGAGCTTGTTACTTTGGTGCCTTGGGTTGCACCGTGATTCAGTGCGCTGGAACCGGTGCTGAGGATAGCTGAGGAAGACGAGGACGCTATTTCTTTGGTGCTCTCGTGGGATGATGACTTCCTTTCCGAGGAAAGGGGCGCAAGGCGCCAGCTGCCTCTTGAAGCAGGCCTCAGCTCCGAGATATCCTCGGACGCTGGCTTGCCCCACCTCTCCAATTATGGTTTGCAACCTTGAGCCAGCTCCTTCAAGGCGAGCCCTTGGAGATCTCGCTCCGCCTGGATCTCCTCAGTCAAGCAAAAGGCACTCTTTGGCACCCGGAAACAGACAGGTTCCAGTTATGGGTCTAGCCCCTGAACGGGACCGCTGGACAGCCCTAGGGCTCTCTGACACAGTTGTGGGCACCTTGCACAATGCCAGGGCAGCCTCTACTAGGTCATTATACGCTTATAAGTGGATATACTTCCAAAACTGGTGTCTGACCATCGGTCTTGACCCCATTTCTTGCCCTATGCCTGTTATCTTGCAGTTTCTGCAGGAGTTACTAGATGCGGGTAAAACACCTTCTACATTGAATGTGTATCTGGCAGCTGTATCTGCATGCCATGCCCCAGTGGACTCTGTTTCATCTGGTGCACATTTTTTGGTGACCTGGTTTGTAAAGGGTGCCCGACGTTTGTGCCCTCCCAGGAGGGACGTTCTCCCAGAGTGGAGTCTTGACGTCGTGCTGAAGGCTCTCACGAAGGCCCAGTTTGAGCCCATATACTCCATAGACTTGAAGTACCTGTCCATGAAGAGAGCCTTCCTTTTAGCCATCACCTCCCTCACGACGGCTTTGGTATACTTTCCCAAAAGTATCATCGGTGGTCATCTTCGAATTGAAAGGGAATGTTAGGTTACGGATGTAACCCTGGTTCCCTGAAAGAGGAGACAACCACCGACCAGCAAGGTCGCTTCAGTTGCTTACGCGGCTTCGAGGCAAAAAGAGATCAAACATTCTGTGCAGTGACTATTTGATCCCTCGGGAGGCGGGACCTGTGACGTCACTCCGCAGATGGGCCTATCGGCAGCTTTGATATAAAATGCTCAGAAATACCTACTAAAGGCAGGCAATATTCCAAAAGTATCGTCGGTGATTGTCTTCTCTTTCTGGGAACCAGGGTTACATACATAACCTAACGTTTTCTTTTCCATTCCAGTTGTCTTCTATCCCTGAACAGGATTAATTACAGCACACACAATTCTAGTGTCAATTTTTGCCATTAGTAAATTAAATGATAAATCATCATTAAGGTTACAGCACAGTGGGTGAAAGCAGGTAGGTTAACATTTTCATTCAAATCACTAGATACATCCCCAGACTTGACAGATTTCCCACTGAGCATCATTGTGCTATTGCTGGTGCTGACCTACCATTGATTTGTTATAAGAAAAAAAAACTTCAAACCTTGACTGATTCGTGAAAGCGAATTACTTTATTTTGAAATACCACTTCTTTTTTGTTGAATTGTTTCCTTTTCGGGTAGCTTCCCATCCATTATGAACATGTGTGAAATGGATTGGGGAATGGATTTTTTAACCTCCTATAACATAGTTTTAAACATATAAATTTGAAAGAATCTTCCATCTGTTTCAGGATCTTTCATAATTAGATGAAATGTTTATCTTTGAGGATTGCACAGTGCTAGCTCAGTCAACATTTTATATTTTTTCTCAAACCATCCACACCATTTAATCTATGTAAAAACAGCAACTTGGAAAGGTCTGAAATATCACAGTTATCTTAATTAATATAGTCTTATTCATGTTTAGAATCAGTTTGCATTTATCTTTTTGTTCCAGTGAGCACATCCATAAAGCCCTCAGAACATACTTTTGCTAAGTACAGCTGATACACCAAAGTAAAACCATTAACGAGTACCCATCCAACACTCTGCTACCAGCGAATGTTTGAAACTAAAAATGTGTACTACAGTATGTGGTATTTTTTTCATCCACTAGGGGCAGAGTGTTGAAGGGGGACAGGTAAATGTTACACTTTGGTGTATCAGCTGTACTTAGAGAAAAGACTTGGAGAGCTTTTTTGAGGCCACAGTTGGTTTAGTCAGTTACAGTTTGCTTTATGTTTTTGCCCAACTTTACTAGTGGCGTTCAGTTTCTTGTTAGCTTTCTAAAATGTCAAAAATGGCCTCTTGTGTGTGTGTGTGTGTGTGTGTGTGTGTGTGTTGTAAGACGTGATGCATCCTAGAATGGTTTGTTACGATAAGGATGTTGTTTAAAAAAAAAAAAAAAAAAACATTTTTAAACAATTATTATTTTATTGAATGTATCTTTCTTTCTAGTAGCTTCTCACTTGTAATGCCTTATTGGGTACCGACTAATTGAATTATTAATAGTTGTACGCACCTGAATAGAAATAGCCCACATTTCTTGCAAACTGGATTTTAGCTCTGTATCTGAATAAAAAGAACCTGATCAATTATTATCTAATATTATTCTGTGCTTATTGCACTGAACTGGCTTAGTCGGACTACATATTAAAAATAACCCCTCTGTTTGTAGCCCCTCTGAGCGAGCCGGTGTTACAATGAGTTAACCACAGGACCTATAAGTAGACTGCTGACTGCTGTTGCAAGAAGAATATGAAATCATACAAATTATCTTTCTGGAGAAAACAATATGTAATCTAAGCCCAATTTAAAAAAAACAGTTTTCATTAAAATGTTCACAACTTTCTACAACAGCGTTCCTTTCTAACACCTTACAATATGAATATTCTGGTAAGAAAAATACTGTTTGCTCATTATGACAGTTTTGGTATGTTGTGAAAAAACAAAACAAAAAAAACTATGATCTCTCTGTAAGAGTGTAATGGAAGAGACACTGCTGGGCACTTAATAAAAAAAGCACCTATTGCCACATAAACACACAGTGATCAATTGATAGGCTATTTGTGTCCTGAGTAAACAAGGCATTTATGAACAGCAGAACAGGACGTGGGTTGTGTGACATTGTGTTCACCCCGGTGGATTGAAATAGAGTCTGCTAATGAACAGTTTTGGTGACAGGATCATCGAAGCCAAAGTCACCTGTCAATCTCTACACTAAGGCTTTAATGAACACTGCATGCCTGTCAGGTCTTCAAACTAACAGATTGTGAAGCTGCTGTCGTGATAGCATGCTCACCAAGGCAATGCACTTGGAACACAGCCTCAGATTCACTGTTACAACTGTTATCGGCTCTGTCAAGACAAAATGTAATCCCCATGTGTGTCCTGCTGTTGGATATTTCAAGTTTGTGCTGAAATACATGGCCAACTTGAATCTTTCCAGAATCATCTGAGATAAAAATAGCTTGTGATGATTACAAAAATATTTTTAAAAATCTAGATCAGGTTACATTTGCAACACTTTATTGTGTTTTCTACATGCACCTTGTATCTCTAAAATATTGATATCTATGTTTTTTTTTCACACTGCGGACTCACCATGCAGCCACCCAAGAGCTACATTGGCACTCGGCCAATTGAGCACCGCCCCTTGGAAGCTCCCATCCTCGGTTGGCTGTGGAATAGCCTGGACTCGAACTCACGACGTCCAGACTATAGGGCACATTCTGCACTCCACGTGTAGTGCCTTTACTGGATGCGCAACTCAGGAGCCCGATGTCTATGTTTTTAACCAAGGAACATGGTGCTACATTAAATATTTCCAAAATCAAACTTTTAATTATGATGATAATGAATCATCAGTAGACCTCCAATCTTTGAAAGAAATCAATTTTCCATGTATTTAGAAAAAAAAAGATTCATAAATACAGATAAATTAACTATGTACACTTTACTTACCATTTACTAATATTTACTACATGCACCTAAAACATGATTCTGTGATTGTGAGGATGGAACTATTGTTTGGCTGAGGTGTAGTTACCTGTATCTTGAAGTGTTGCATTTAACACAATGTTACATTAGAAATGAACTGGTATGAATCAAATCAATGTGCTCCACACATCCTAGCAATGCAAAATTCGTTTTTGTACTTACAGTATATGAATTTGCAGATATGCTGAGAGTTAAAATGTTACCCTAACCCTAACCCTAGGCTTTAAATAGGTCCATTTACCAACAACATTTTAAATCGACTAATGTCCCAAAAACATTTTCAGTCAGACCACATACTTTCAAGATATATCAGTAAAGCTGGCAGCAGCAAAGCGATTGTAGTGGCTTGACTGTAGCAGACTGATGATTGCTTCAGCAATCCATTAGCAATGGTAAATGTTGATTTACTTTTTGTTATCTGTTGAAGCAGCCAATCTGTCATGGTATCAAACCAGTCCTGGCACCTAGAGGTGTGTAACAGTTGCATTTCCACTTGCATTGTCTGCCTCATTCAAACTTGGCTGGTGCACTTGAAATGAATGAAGCCAGGACTAGACATAGAGCATAAGCCTGGCTAAAAACTGAATCGGCTTGTCAATGACTGAAAACATGGCAGACAGTAAAATGTCACTCGAAAAGATAAGGAAAACCTCATTTAACAGTTTATACAAAAGCTAGTCTATCAAACAGTACAAGAAACAGAACAAAAAGGAGTATGTCAACAGACAAAAAGTAAATGTAGTCTTAAAAACCCCTGAAAGCTACCAAATAAGAATTCACTTCAATGAAGTGAGATATGTTGTACTGTGCAGCTATGGCCAACAGTTTTGCATCACCCTATAGAATTAACTAATATTTCTTTATAAAGTCAAATGAAACCTGCTGAATAATGTTTCATTAACATATTGAATTACATAGCGCTTTGTAGTTCTCCATATACTTAATGAAAAACTGACAAAAATATAAAAATATTACATTTTTAAATCTAACATGAAATACTGTACTACACAATGGCTTCTGGTAGACTTTTGCAAAATCATTTTGTAGTTAGCATTAGCTACATGATGTTAAATAATATATCTAAAGTATGTTCATATAGTTTTTTTTTTTTTTTTTTTTTTTGTTTTTTTTAAATTATGTCTCAATCATAAAATTCTAGGTGATGCAAAACCTGTGTTCATAGCTGTACAGTATTCATGACCATAGCTGGTCTAGGTTTGTTAGAGGCTAGCCGTGAACCAGTAACCATGCACACTGCAAGCTGAGCCAGGCTTGTCTACAATTGTGGTTATAGAGTTTTTAATCTCAAATCCCTGACAGCGGTCAGAATCCGTAACAGCATTACACCATGCAACACTGCCTGTTATATTTGGCCATAGGTTTTCATACTCAGTTTTGTGAAATCCTAATCAGTTGTGTTATATTAAGCCTATGTTGAGTCCTCTTCACACCAGATGTGTGTGACGCCTCGTGTGAAGGAAATTCACTCACATTGCTTGCTCCGCTCACCACACATCTGCTGTTGTCACAATACCGTTGTACATTCAAGTGCACAATCCCAATTGCACAGATGAATAGAACATGACAATCAACAGTCCATTGTTTTCACCACACACTTATTTATGTCACTGTTGCTCTTATTTGCTGTTAGTTGACATCTGATAAGGAACTACAGTCACACTTTTTTTTTTCACAGCACTTTTACACTGGATATGAAAAACTTCTAGTTTTCTTCTCTAAATTTGGTTCAAATGTTACTCATAAAGCATGATAAAAGTGAAATCCATATACCAGCATATGTAAAAAGCATAAGGTAGGCTATACAATCCTAGTTCTGGGTCATTTCAACTATGTGATGCTATCACAGTTCCGCATATTAACAGAACATCTCCAATTATTGATTGTCATGCAGCCTGGATGAAATTACAGCCTTTATGTATTTTCATTGCCTATTATGATCCCTGTACCTCTGATTATAAAATGCAAAGCAATTGCCGTAATAGTACACAATTCCCCAAAGGCCCCTTTATACAATTTTACTGGAAATGGTCTAACCTTTCAAGGTGCAGATTCCAGAGGTGATACAGAGAGGGATGAGATAGCGAATAGCACTCATTCATTCTATAAGGCCTCATTTACAAGGAGCACCATCAACAATATCCCCTCATTGCTGTCAGTTTTAGACAAAATATTAGGAGGCTGCAGACAACTTACCATTTTACATTAAATAGTTTAAAACTAAACACAAGGGGAGGCATTTACAAAATAATTATAAACCTGGAGCATTTACAGTACACTACAATGTGTGTTAGTGAGTAGCCATATAAACAGTAAATGAAGAAGGAGCAGCCACAGAATATATGCTGCATTAGCAGAATCAGCACAAAATAAAAGATTGACGATAATACATTGGTAAACATATTTCAATTTGTTCTGGTTGGTTTTATTTTTTAAAACATTTTTGTGAGTTAAAGACATAATAAGATGGAGGCAGGGGTGAATTTCCTTTATGCAGGGCCTGTGTTACACTCCAGCCTAATTCTCATCCCTGTGAGAGCCTGGGCTAGTTCTCACCCCCGTATTCTGCCCAGAGAGGGTGAACATTAGCCCAGGCCAATTCTCACCCAGTATTCTGTTCTGAGAGGGTGAATATTAGCTCAGGCCAATTCTTATTCTCACCCGGTATTCTATTCTGAGAGGGTGAACATTAGCCCAGGCCAATTGTACAGTTTACGATTCTTGATAAAGAAATACTTGCTTGAACATCAGATTTTAGACTTTTTAAAAAAATTTTAAAGCACCTTCCAGATATTTCTGATTTAATAAATATTCAAAAATAGCTTGCAAATGCTGTATTAACATTTGAAGTAAAATTATTGTTTGTTCTTCTCTGTACCAAAGCCACCTATAACTGCTGCTACGTCATGTCATGCCATTGAGGGGGTTAGCTTAGTCAAAAGCAGGTTTTTGGGATCTATATGCTAAAATAAATTTGGTCTAATCATTGTCTGAACATCTACCACTTTTTTTGGTGGTTTCTTGGTAGTGATGGAAAGTTAGATCCCTAAGCTGATGTCCTGGTTCTCTTTATCTTCTGCAACTACAGAACCAATGTTAAACAGACATAAATAACTATGAGAACTATTTCCAATGTTTTTAATATTATATTCACAAAACTGTCCTAGGCTGCTGTTGGTTTATTTAACAACAGTCTAGATCATTTTATTGAATATCAACCTGTTTGTTAACAGACTTTTGAAAAATAGTCTAAACAGTCCTTAAAAAGCTTTGTAAATAGGTCCCAATAACCTACTTATAATAAGAAAAAACTAAAATCAATTTAGCATAGACAGTACTATTCAAAATCTATGAGAAATCATGTGAGATTGTGTCCTTTCAACACTGGACTGTCAACTGTTAACCTGTTGAACGATAAGAATAGCAATAGGGGCAACCAACAAAGCTCAAACATCACTATCTCACAAGAAATGTTATATTTCCAGGGAGAAAAAACAAATGGCATCATCCAGTGTTTTTCCAATAAATGTACCACACAATGTTTCTTTCAGGACAAGATGTAGTTGTAAACAACAGAAATACAAAGCCCTTATCTGCCAATCATGTCATGCACTAATAAAACCACAGGACCCTCAAAGCAACCAAATTCACATATTCTCAAATGATTCTCAACTCTGCAGCCATGCAAAACATGAAGTCAAATAGAAGCTTCATAACATAGATAAAACACAATGCTAACATGCATAACCTCATAGACAAGATGCATATTATCGGTATATAATTCTAAACTCCAATATTTGTATAATATTTTTGTGGAACCTTTTACAACACAGTCTTTCTAACTCTAGCAGTTGGAAACATCTACTGGAACAACAGTGTAATTGGTATCATCATATTGAAGTTAGAAAAAATGATATTTGAAGAAATATTCTCTTTACAACATCTTAACCACTTGTCTTCCTTTGAATAAGTGACCTAGGCCTCTTAGCTTCTCAAGCAATTTGTCTGATAGTCCATTTGGCTCAGCTAAGCTCTTTTGGTAAATTGTGTTCCTTATGGGTCATTCCGATCTAGGTTTAATAGGTATAATTACATAATCTGGGTGGAGATTTTTTGAAGTAAAACATTGCTGTTGTTCATCATTGGAACCTGGACTATAATGGCCTCAGTTACTGATAACTGCTAATTACTGATGTAGTCAAATGTACTTTTATATTGAAATGCGTAAATGCATTACCCAAATGTACGCATGATCTTGTTTGTTTGTTAATTTTATAGATGAGGTAAAACTATAATAAATTAAGTCATTTGAACAAATTCCCAAAGACTGATGAAAGAATGAGTCGCAAAGATTGTTTTTTTTTATAGTTTATGATTGGGTGTTGAAATTATGAACATTTAATAAATGGCAAGTACCTTTAGATTGATTAACTTGCTGTTACAATCGTATATCATCATACAGAATCCTTGCATTCTAATTTCAGTGTTCAATCAGCCTGTGCTTACATTATACATTTCACCAAATAACCATTTTATAATATTGATCTTATTTCCATTTCTGAATTAAATTTCCTTGTGATGCTTTGTCTGTGTTATAAAATAATGAATATTATAATACCAATATTATCCGCACACAAACTCTCTTAATAACATTCATGAGTAGAAATGACCCTGGGACTTTATTTGACAATCGACATAATTATCAAAATGTCCTAGCATTACCAATAGCATAAACGCTGATAGTGCCTTCATTTCATTCCAATACAGATACAGGCTGTATGTGCCTTTGCACCAGCCACGTGTTTACTGTGATGTTGAACCAAGAAAGGGTTAGCAGTGTGCAGTGACTTGGGTATTTAATTACCTGCAAATTGCCATGTGCATATTGTCAGTCAGAAGTAGTGCTGATTGGTCAGTCCCAGCTGGCATTCCCTGAGGTAATTGATTTGAGAGGCATTGGGGAAACAGAATGAAGAGGCTTTCTGGCTTTCTGGCTGCTACAAGGCTCATTTAGTTTAGTGAGCTGATTCAAGTTTAAGTGTTTATTAGTTTTGTATAACCTTTTTTGAAGATAAACTCAACCTTGTGTTTTGAGCTTGAAGTATCACACTCTTTCTAACAAGATAAAAGCTTTTTCAGGCTTGGCACTGTCTTTACCTATTTAGGCTATTTTACATGATGGTTTTACACACTGGCAATCAACAAGAGACTTCAGTGTCAGGCTTGATTCATGTGGGCCACCGACAGCTAAACTTTGCAATTTTTATATATTCACCTACTGTATCTTACAATGAGAACAGTTATGCCTAAAAAACAGTTATGCCAACAGAAAGGGCAACTTGAACTACTAGCGGTAACTGTAATGTTGCTTTTTGACAGAAACATAAATGTACTGGCAATGTCACATCAGCCTTTCTCTTTCACAATCTTGCCTAATCATGTCTGCCGGTCCATCCATCTCTGTCTGTCACACTCTGCATGGTGAACATGATAACTGGCTTCATTTGCACTCCATAATTTAACTTTATGAGGGCTCTAATTCAATTGCCATTGCTTGTTGATCTGGGTTAAAATCTGAATAAGGCCAATATTTAGATTTAAAATATAATGAGGAAAAACCTTTATGAGACACAAAGGGTCATATTTTGTAGTTTCTGTCTACTGTACCTTGTTCCTGAGATTTTATCCACGCTTTAAAATTAGGGCACAAAATAGAACCCAGTAGCCTAATACAATAACCACGAGTGTGCCCTTTGTGGTGAAGTAATACTAACACTTGGAACATTTAATGCACTATCGTACAGTAGTTAATGCCCTTTTAGTTAGTATAAATCTCTATTTAAATTATTATTTTATTCAGCTTTGCTTCTCATGAAAGTAGCAAGCAGATTTAAAGGATTAATATACAACTTCAAACATTGTTTTGATGTGCAAAAGCATTTATTATTCTGACCCTGCACCGATGGTTGACAGGTAAATCTTTTTTTCTGTTTACTAGTCATATTCCTATTTATTATTAAAGGCCAAAAACAGCCACAAAGTTTGTGCTTGTATAGTATATGCAATTCAAAAACAGTTGCTGGAGAAAATCAATTCTATAAAAAATATCAACCAGTATTTTCAAAAGTTTGAAAATTAGGGGTATTATACGGTAGGGCCCAGTATAATCCACAGTTGTTACAGAGCATTTTACAGTACCCCTGTGGTGATTACAACATGCTCTAAAATACCCAGCTCTAGCTGATTAAATCAACACCTTACTACAGCATTCCATCATTTTCTACGGCCAGGTTTTCTGTCATTCTTGAGCTGAGAAAGGACTTTTAAGGTAAATTAATACTCTTAGTAGTTAAACTGAACAGGAAACATCCATATATATTATAAAGTCCATCAAGCATGAGGTTCACTGTCATGGAGCTCACTATTAGTCAATTAATCAATTCTGCAGCTAGATAATATTGTGCAGTACTATTTAGCTAGAAACAGACACATTATGGAAGGCACTTCAACAACTTATATTAAATCATACTGTATGTTTTTTTTTGTCATAACCTCAATGTGATAATAAGATATTCATAATAGCAGTGCAATTACTTTTCTTACAATTTTTTAAATGTTAGTTAAATGAACAAAACTTGTGTGGAAAGAACATGCATTCATAATACAAATAAAAGGTACTTTTTAACACTTAAAAAAGGCAAGAAATCCAAGATGGATGATCTTGAAGAAATGTTGTTTTCTATATGCAATAAAGTAATATTTTTTGTCTGGTTTATTATTATTCAGAACATGCATAACACTGTTGAATGTACTGTATCTTTTACAAACGCCTGCTTCAAATGAACCAACCAGCAAGACATTTGAAAAGGGAGGACACAGTTTGGTCACAATTTACAGCCGTACATGAATCAAGGAAAATGCCATGGGAGCAAAGTGTGCCTTTAGCATAGATTCGGCTGGAGAGGAAACGTGTACAATTCTATAAAAAATATCAACAAGTAAATGGTTGCTTAGCCTTCATGTTGGTATGGGAATAGCCAGACAGACTACAAAGGAATTGCTGATGCATTTTTGCCACTCAATATGGAAACTTTTTCTCTGAAAGTAAAGCAGGGGAGAGTGTAGCTTGGGGATAGCAAGTATGCATTCAGTAATGTTGTAAAGAATATGATTGTGTATCCTGTACTATTACAAGCAACATAGGGTGTCATTTTGTAAATGTTAGTTGAATCTCCCTCCTGAGAATATTTTAAGGACCATAGACCCTCTTCCGGATTTTTTTATTTTTGTTGGTTTAGCTATTATAAGTGATAAATCTGTGGTCAGTAACTAAAGCCGTAGATCGGTTTATACAGATCTCCATTGCCTATGTCCCTGCTTACAAGTACATTACTGACCCCTCGGTGTCTCCTTTCTGGACGGTTTTAAGCAGCATACACTTTCAGGGAATGGGCCTCACAACATTCTTCTAAGACATTGTTGTGCAGCAATGCTAACATGTTACAGTGCATCCCGCTACCAGCCTTTAACAAACTAGATGTTTTCAACAAAACATTGACCAAATATGGAAAATAGTTCTTGCTCTCTGTACCGACGTCTGTTGTAAATACTTCCTTGTCTACTTAATACCTATACAAACATGTGTATGGGAATCAAATGAGAGGATTTATTTTATGCTGCAAGATGGTCTCAAATAAAATGCTGATCTGATTCAAACTGTGCTTGTCAAAAAACCTTAGCATGACTGATCGACGTCAGGCTTTTCTGATACTGACTGCTGTGAAATCTCCTGCTCTGCTGGCCAGATCTGGATTGGGATGTGCCAAGGGCAGTGTTGAAGCCACATGTTGTTTGTGTTCTGGATTAATGTCAAGCCTCTAGAAGTATTATCAGTTTACACAGCCAGAGCAGGTGTAGCTGATCCATTACATTCATAATATAATTTGTTCATTTTAGTAGAAAACTGTCTAGAACTGATGCCAGATTTTATAAGCATTTGCAATTTATGTAAATCTGAATAAAGTATTCCAACAATATATGTAACACTAAAATTTGAGAGATGGTCTGTATCGTTTAAATTGGTTTTACATTGTATATTATGCAAAGGAATGTTCCTTGCACATTTCCATATTAATGGATTTTCATCAGGTGACAGACAAGTTGGCAGAAAAGTTGTTTTGTTTAATAAAAAACATGTCTACCACTTTTATAGACTAGCATACTCTAGCATGCAAGTTATCGATTTGTCTACTGAAAAAAGCTCCAGGAAACAGCCATAACTCCAGGAGTAGTTGCAGGTAAATTCATTTATGTCTGTATGTGGATGTGTGTGTGTGTGTGTGTGTGTATATATATATATATATATATATATATATATATATATATATATATATATATAGTATTATCTCCTTTTATTCCTTGTATTATTTCCCATAATGTGAGTTTTGTTTGTGAATGTTTAATATGTATTTGTTTGTTTTAAAAATGTTTTTAGTATAGTTATGTAATTTATATTGGTTTATATTGCATATTCTACTTTTGATGGTGTTCCGCATTACACCACAGCCCAGGAGGCTGTGTGGTCCAGTGGTTAAAGAAAAGGGCTTGTAACCAGAAGGTCCCTGGTTCAAATCCCACCTCAGCCACTGACTCATTGTGTGACCCTGAGCAAGTCACTTAACCTCCTTGTGCTCCGTCTTTCGGGTGAGACGTAATTGTAAGTGACTATGCAGCTGATGCATAGTTCACACACCCTAGTCTCTGTAAGTCGCCTTGGATAAAGGTGTCTGCAAAATAATAATAATAATGTACCAGTCAGTGACGCCTGTGAAGGAGGTGGCTGTGTTGTGAGAGGCGACTACTCATTCCTATAATGTTTGAGGTTTACAATGCAGGCAACAAAAAAAACACACAAAAAACCCCAATGCAAAGTGAATCCATTCCAGGAGTGACAACTATCCTGTGCAGTCCCAACCCGCCACAACGGTTTCACTTTGGGTGATTACTTTCTGGATTTTTGGGGCTCTTTTTTGGTTTTCGTTTGTTTCTTTTGATTGAGCACATTTGGGTGGGGGACACTTGGTTTGGGCCAGGTGCTGCTGGGGTGCCTGGGGCTGTCCCTCACATGCCCCACACGTGTACTTCTACTCTTTTTAATTGATTAAATAACATTTTACTACTGCCCTCTGAAGCCCCTAATTCCTTCCAACCCACTCTTGTCATTCTGTTTTGTACATCTTAGTTTTACCAGACTTTCCTGGTTATTAAAGGTGGTGGCAGCTCTCACACTACCGGGTTTACATACCCATAGTAAATCCAGGGAGTCTGTAGTTCAGACTGATGCACCTGCTCTTTGCACTGTAACCAGTGGAGAGCACGGTTTGTTGCACACAAACTCCAGCTCTAGTATGGTTCTAGCATGCTTTTGTTTATTGTACAATATGAGGTGTGTGTTATACTTCATACTAAAGAAGAAAAAAGATGTATCCAAAATTATTTTCAGATTCCTTTTTTTATTTTAAATCTTAATTTAAATTATAAATCCTTCCTTACATAAACATTTATTTGTTTTCATGAAATTATTTTAACATTTCTGTAGGGATTTGGCAATTTCCAAGTGAGTACATTCCAGCTTCTTAACACAGAACATATCTTTTGATGTTTGGAAGCAGCTCCTGCTAATCTGTGTTCATTATATCTCTCGCATCATCAGCAGACAAATAATAGTGTTTTTACTTGAATTGGCTAGGCTGTAGCTATTGGCTCTTTGATCTACTGGAGGTAAAACACTATATAATCTGAGCTCAGAATGGTACTGTAAAAACAAAGCCACAAAAAAAAATCTAAACAAATATGCAGAATTATTTTTTACTTGGTTATATAATTTCCATGTAACCACTTTTGAAGTTGCTATAGGAATTACATAATCACATGACACTGTGAACTGTACTGTATATGTATTATTATTAATAGGCAATATTTTGTCTCATAGCATGTTTAAGAATTACCAAATAAAAGCAAACAGTCTGTGGATTACCTCAAGACAAATGAACTAATGCTTGACAGATATACTGTATGTAAGCGTTTTTATTTCATGCTAGGAGTGGCCTTTTTATTATAAATTAGAAGGAAAATCAAAGCTGACAGCCTATTAGCAAGGTAGGAAAGCACTTTGAGCAAATTGATGCTTGTGAAAAGGCTATGTGTAACCACCTCACCTTTTGTAAATTAGTAGTCTATGCAATTTGTTATGTGATACTGACATTTCTGTAAGCACATAACTTTCATAATTTTATTTTCCACTTGGCAGTAATTCTCTTGTGTGATCTTTTAAAGCGATAATGCGATTTGGTTTAATTATGTCCCACACATGACAGAAAAACTGCAGATTGTCAGAAACAGTGCTTTGACAATGTGACTTAAATATAATTTAAAAAAGTACAATGTGTCTCCTAAGAAGGAGCCTGATAACTCTTACAACAGCAAAAACATTGTAGCATAACTTATAAATGATGGTATTCCTACAGCAGCCACAAACCGAAAGGGTGATGCTGTGCATCACTTCAGAGGATTCAGCAGAACCTGCATTTTAACATGTAAAACACTATTTCCAACCTGTCTGTATGAATTGACACACAAGACAGTGATGGCAGAGCTAGGGCTTGGGCAGCTTAGTGTTGCAGTTGCCATTAAACAGCAGAGTGTGTGCCCATACAGGAGCAACACTGGGATTACTAATGACGCTGTCAAAAAATAAATAAATAAAGTGACAGCTTTTCCACTACTGCTAACTAGTACTGTATAATAGCTGCATATGCTGCAGTATGAACAGTTACCGGTGTGCTCCCAGCCTTCATTCCTATTACATAAGCCTGACAAGGTTTTGTGTGGAATCAAATGATCACCAAAAAATTATGTAAAAATATTGACACCTATCAGTAACAGGTATGCAATTAACACTAGGGAAGTCCTACCCCTCTTGTGAGTAGTCAAGTCTATTCGACTTTTCTTGAGTGTTTCGCTTCCTACTTGTAAGAGGGAGAGATCTGTGCTGGCTATCGGGCGCATGCGGGACCCTGCGGGGAGGGGGGGGTCGGAAGCCCTATTGGATCCGTCTGTCAATCATGGTGTTGACAAAGAGGGCAGGATCCCACACGCACCTGATAGCCAGCACAGTGATACCCTATTACACTACTTTAAAGGAATATGGATCTAAATTAATGCCTGTCTAATTTAGAAAGACATTGTCCTATACAATCACTCATCCACACAGATATTAAGATGTTACATAGATGTTTTAATCGGCTCTGATCCTATACTGTACGATGTATGCTTTATAATAACACCATTTATCATTGCTGTACTTTTAGATTAACATTAAATAAAATTAAACCCTCATCAAAATCTACAATGTTTAAATGTAGCAACTGAAGTTCATGTGTCCTGGTGGCAACCCCCTGCAGGACTTATTGGTTTATTTTAGCTTGTTAAAATTATTATAAGCAATTTGACTTAAGTTTACACTTGGTGTACATTAATAATTGAGGATACTATTTAAAAAGATGTATTCATTTAATAAAGTTTGGCTAAGATTTATTTTGTGATTAGAATGTACACATAATTCGATTTTAAATAATGCATGTTGAAGTGCTGAGGAAAAAAATAAAAAAACAAATAGTGCCAGCTGCCTTTTTTTTTAAGAATTTCTTATGTCCATTTACATTGTACAGCTTGCTCTGTTAATTTGGTTTTAACCTTGTTTTCCCTCTAGACCCAGTTACTATATGAACAGCCTTTTGCACTAGAAGTATTGGACAAAATGCTGCTCTTTTGCATCAGAACAGCATTTGTTGAACTATGTTCCATTTTCCTTTTATATGTTTCCTTTTTAAAATGTAAATTTCACCCCAATGTCTTAAATCCACTTTTACCTGTATATTTTCAACTTCTATGTCAACTTCTGTGTAGGTCCAATAAAAGGTATGAACTTCAGAAAGGAAAGCAAAACTATAGACTTGTAAATCAATCTGTAAATGAAAGATTACAAAAGTCTTTAAGATAACAAAGGGCACTAACATTGGTTGATGAGCTCGTCTCTATGGTAGCACCCTCGTAACCTCTGGATGTTAGGGTTGGTCTGCAGGGTTCTATTGTTTGGGATGCCTTAGCATGAAAGGCGCTATACAAAATAAATGTGATTGATTGATTAAGTATATTTTTTTTCCTTTCTTGAGGTATCATTGAAGAAAGTCGCATGAGTGACTGGGCACTAATGCACTGTTCATTGTCAGTCTGTTAAACAATGTTTATGGTTCTGCAGTTGAATAATGGTTAAGTCTTGGATTTGACTCTCTATCTACTATTATGCATGTTTATTCAATCTCTTTTATAATTCCTCACATTCTGACAAATGATCCTAGCTCAAAATGTTTTAAACAACACAGATTAAAGTGATTATTCTAGTACAAGGGAACAATCAGCTGTGAAACACTATGAATATAAACTGCAGACATCTTGTCTGATTCCTATTTTTAATGCGTAGGATGATTTAATATATTGTAGTTTTCTAGATTCACAGTTGCTATATGATCATAAAACAGGATTTTATATCCCATTCACTATGTCTTTCTGCTTTATTACATTTAGATTACACAATACCTTTCTTTTCTATGTAGGAAAGTAACAGCAGTGATGCTGTCCACTGATTTGAATGGTTTTACTAAGATTTACATGAAATCAAGTAAGATTCATATTCATATGGTAATAGAATGTAATGATACCTCTAACTCAATTGAATTTGTCTCAAGAAAAATAATTAACATGCTTAATTCAATTACAATGCATGTGTTTATTTAGTGGAGAAAAACATATATAATGTTGAAGGATATTTGTCTTGGCCAAGATTCCTGAAATTGGTTTTGCTGTGATTTCTTGGATTAAATTGAACCTTTACCATAATTATTGACCCATGTGACATATCATCTATTTATTGAGTTTCGCCCATTATCTTTAGGGCAAGAGTAGAAGTCTTCCTCCTGATTCATTACAATATGACTTTGCATTTAGTAATGTTACAATCCCTAGAAAAGTGCACCTGTTTTAAGCCACTCTGGGGATTATATTTAAGATTGCAGCACTGAAACAACAAGCAAGATACTGCAATCTAATAATAAGGTAGCTGTGAGAGGCAAGCATTTATTAATGGTGCAAGGAGAGCTCTTTAATCTAGTCAGGACCTTGCAGCAGGTTTGCAGTAAGGGACTAAGCATTAGAAGAGACTATGCAGAGCAATGGCAGTTAATCACAAGGTTAGATCATGCAGAAGAGACCAACTTTGTGAGTAATATGAGGCAACTATCTGCAAGTTTAGCAGGTTTTGTAGTCGATTTGTATGGCATGCAGGGGTAACACAATCCTATTAGTATGCAAGTGCTAGGATGCATACAGCAATCAAAGTGTAACCATCCACTGTCATGTTGGGACAGCCTTTCACGTCCTTCCCCGTCCTAAACTTTTCTGCACCATGCTTTTAGCATTGACTTGGGCTGCTTAATCTCATTGAGGTTTGTGTCAATGGGGTGAATTTGATCAATTTATACTGTGCCATGATTATCCACAGATGGATTTTTGGATAGACCATTATACTGTATGAGGGAATCAACTTTCTATAGATAGCATAAAACACTTATTTTGAGCTGGAATCCAAGGATGAACATCGATAGGTTATTGGTGCAATTCAGGGAGATGCCATGCGCTTAAGCCAGCTGTAGGATGATATCGAATTTTGCAGACTTTTTCACACATTCAGTTATGAGCACATTCCCTTGGTCTGCAACTGATTTAGCATATGTAGGATGAACTGAAATGTCATCTGCATCATCTTCCACATTTACCATCCTCTCTGGAATAATTGCAGTGTTGGAAATGCCTCATTTAATAGTTACGCAAGAAGGGTCACATCAAGAAACTAATTTAAAAATAATAATGCATCAGGTCTAATGACCTGGCCTTTCTTCTTTGCGAGTTCAAATATCTATAGTTTTAACACCTCCTGCTTTAAACAATTTGATACACCCTTGTAATTCTGTCGGCGCAAATCAGCCTACAGAGAAAGTGTAAAGAATTTAACCTTTTGCACCAGAGCTATGTTTTAATGAAAGTCCGGAGCAGTGGACTTCTGTTGAGGCTAACCCTACACTGTTTTGAACAACTGCACTTTATCAAAGATTAATGGAGGGCATTTATACTCATAGATATTCATGAGCTGGTAAAAAATAATGACTAAAAAAAAGAAATGGCGTTTAAGCATTAAAACTGCAAGAATGTACACCTTTAAAACGTCCAGTAACCTATTTTACAAAGATTAGATTATGTGCACAATACTGTTTTTTTTTTTCTTTGAGCTTCTCTTTAGGTTTAAGCCTTCATTATAAGGGGATCAAAAGCCAACACAATGCAACCTCTAAGTAAATACTGTATTAGTATGTTGTAGCTTATCTGCAACAACAAAAGACATCTGCAAATGCTGTTAGTCCTGGTGGGATGTTTAATGAATAGAATCCCTTGCTATCCCTTCTCTAACTATGTACGTAGCAATTAAACACAGATTGACATGTACCCTTGCCTACAATAATTGAGGAAGAAACATTTTGTGTGCCAGCCATATCATTTCTACAGCACAGCTTTTATGGCATAGTCTTTTGCTTTTTACGACAGCATTTTTTTTTACAAGCCCAATAAAACACCTGCTAAAGAAGATAACATTCCACATCAATGCAATGTTTCTGAATTTAACCCTTAATAATCTCCCAGATCTTGTTTTGTGCAACATGACTCTTTGAAGTACAGATAATAATACAATTGTAAGTGTGTGAAACTTGGGGGGGGGGGGGGGGGGGGGGGGATAAATTGTGCTACTTTAAGGAAACAATACAAAAAGTGTCCTTGAGAGAGGATGTTCAGGATTTTAAAGGCCACATCCAGTACATCTTCAGGGTCTCCTGTTGGGGTGAATAGGGCGAGCACTACATCAAGGCTATCCAACCTGTAACTCTTCAGGTCCAAACAAGTCTAGCCTTGACCCAACCAGATTCTGGATGGAAATGCTACAGATACACAGAGATGCACCCAGTTGTTTACACAAAGTGATCAAATGGGTTGTTTATGGTTATCCTCATGAGTGAAATACCAAAAACTGTCTAGGAACGTTCATGGAGTGTTCTGTTTATATCACAAGCATATTTTATCAAAAAGAAAGTATGATTAAACCTATATTTAACAGTAAAATTTGGAGGATTAAATTCTTTATATCAAGCTCCACATTTGTTTAGCAACATAGTGTGATTTGGAACAGAGCAATATGCTCAGGTTATTCATGAATGCAAGAAAGATTCCAAAATGAGATATGGTAAAAAAAAATTTAAAAAATTTAAAAAATACATATATTCATGCAGCAGTATTTTTCAATGGTAGATCTCTCAGAATTACAAAGGAACTATTCAGCATACTGGCAGCAGTGTGGAGTAGTGGTTAGGGCTCTGGACTCTGGGTTTAATCCCCGGTCGGGGACACTGCTGCTGTACCCTTGAGCAAGGTACTTTACCTAGATTGCTCCAGTAAAAACCCAACTGTATAAATGGGTAATTGTATGTAAAAATAATGTGTTATCTTGTAACAATTGTAAGTCGCCCTGGATAAGGGCGTCTGCTAAGAAATAAATAATAATAATTATGTGAATATTTTCTTCACCCCAGATACTTCAAAGTGCCATAATGGCATATCTTTCCCAAACAACATTCCCTGCACTGCTACTTTCCCATTTTTTTATTATTTGGAACCCTCATTATTTGTATATATATATATATATATATATATATATATATATATATATATATATATATATATATATATATACACACACAAGGCATACATTTGATTCCCATACCAAATCCTCAAAAGTGTATTCAATACATTACTGATCTGAAAGATCTGATCAACCAAACAAAACACTATGAATAACTGAGTGGTTACCATATTGGTAACACAACAAAAACCCAGTATCCTGAATACAACATGTCTGGGCTTAACCAAAAGACCATTAATGAAAGGCACAGACCTTCAATCATGATGTCAGCTCAAACACATCAAAATCGTTCCTTACCAACAGGAAGTACATAAACAATGAATGTATTTCTTCATTAAAAAAAAACCTTACTTAATGAACACTCTAGTGTAAGTTTATTATAAACCTTAGTACTTCTCACTTGGATTAAACATAGTATTACCACAACAATTACTAAAGTCGCACTTTAAAGTAGACATTAATTGTTACTCTTTTGTGAATTGTGAATTGAGCTATCAGAAAGCTGTTTCTTAGAGTACTTTGAAGTGAAGATTACCTTCGCAATTACCTTGTTTCCCTTTTACATGACTTCTTTATTAATTAAATTAATAGCTCCAGATTAGACATGGTGCTAATATTCTGGAATGTTTGCTGCATTTCAATGGAGAAATAATTAGGTGTGAACATATCACTGATGTAAAAGATATTAGTTCTAAGTATCTGTTTAATTAAAGATACTTGAATACTTTTCTTGGGGAACAAGGAACTGGAGAACGAGAAACTCAGTGATTTAAAAAAAATCAAATTAGGTAAATAATTGAACTGATATTAAATTAAAATAGTTAATTCTCTGCTTGCATTGTCTGTAAACTTTTTGAAATGTTCGACAGATTCAGGAAAATTTGTGTGTGATATTTCAATAGATCCCTTTATTCTCTTCTGCAGCTCATTGCAGTGCTGTAATCCCCAAGTTACCCCTAGCCATTTCCACTGCCTAAAATTGCACTTCATTAGTGAGACAAGAAAACACAAGACAATCTGTGGAACAAATTACTTGAGAATGCTTTAAGGAAGCTGCTGACTGGTGATGGATGGAGCAAATACGTCTTCCAAGTAAACACAGCAGATCACACATTAATCCTTGTTCTTCTAGATTGTATACATTGTGATTCTGTTCTACCATTCTTGCAATTCATCAGAGGCCACAGGTCTAGTATTAACTGCTTCTCATACCAGATACCTCGTCTACCTGTTCTGTTTTAATTAAATTTAATTAAGTGTGATTCTTGTTTTTTTTCATGCCAAGCATTCCTTTGTTTGGTGATACATCAGACCCCTCTAAAAACCATTCTGTGTGAATCAAGGTTTTAAAATACATTTTCTTGCATTTTATTAGCCATTGTAACTAATTTAATGCATTGCAAGGCACTGTGCTAACTGTGGTGGAACAACATGCATACACTGAATTTGAGTCACTTGTATAAAATTCCACAGTCGTAGTGCATTGCTAAATTCCTGATTACCCTGGGTTTTGGGATTTACATGGTACTGCTTCTGGTGTAAAATGTAGGTAAATTCTAGGTAAAATCTGTCGGTTCTAGTGTTAAACTGTACACAAATCCAGGAGGTATAGCCTATTTCAGAATTCAAGATGAGTGCAAACAGCAAATAACTCTGAAACTTGTACTGAGCATGTTGTACAGTTTATCTAAACCCCCCAGTGCAGTTTAGATGCATTCTGATATCTATACAAAAAATATATTATTCCATAAAATAAAGCTAACTTGATGACTCACTGGGACCAAATGAGACACCTGTGTGTCAGCAAGAAATACACTTCAAATATTTTACCCAGGATTTGCACTTATCACTCTGTATTTTATTATATCACAGTTTATTTCTTATCTGTAATGGTTTGTGGTGCCTGAAGGTTTTGCTCACATATCCCCAATCAAACACCCCAATACTGCTCCGTAAAAATGTTGGCATATCTCAATAGACAATACTAGACTCTGAAAAAATAGGCAAAGGGTGTTAATGAGCAACCATCTCACAGTGCAAAATAGTGTCAATTTACTACCAATGTAGAATGACTGCAACCTAGTTAAGGCCACCCCCCCACTTATCCAGCTTCATTAGTAAAGATATGTAGCTCTAATAAACACATCAGTGCCGTATTTACTAACCTGTAGACCCCAGCAAGCATTTCTAAAAGTCAGACAGTGCCCACTGAAGTACACCTCAACCACAGCACTGCTGCTAAAGTGGCAGAGTAGTTCAATTCAGAACTGATATAAGGGATTTCAAATAGGTCTGCTCATAACCAAGGTTTAAAATCCACATTTTTATTTCTTAGTAGCACTAGCAATGTTAATACTGACCCCCTTTAAATCAGGTGCTTGTATTTTATAACTAATTTGGAGTATGCACAATTCACCTGTATCTAATCACCTCATGTGTTGTTGTTCGAACCGATAATCAGACCATGTGACCAACAGCCAAGGTTCCAGAATGCATCAGGTTTGTGCTAGATTTAGAAAAGTGTATCTTGAAATAACATTTTCAACAAGTGAATAACTAAATTGGTCGGGTGGGGGTGATAAAGATAAAAAGAGATAATAGTTGATATTAAGCATGGTTTATTAGTGGTGTTCAGGAGTTCCTTTAACAGGAAGTGGGATGCACTAGTAAATATTTAATCATTAAATGTTCCAAATTGCCAGTGGTATTTACAGTATCTCTCAACTTATCCCCCAACAGCCTCATTACAGGAATGGCTCTAAAAGGGCATTTGGTGGTTGGTACACAGTAAGGTAAGAAAACTATACTGACAATAGATATGCTAACATACACACAAATCATATAGGTGTGTGTATATATATATATATATAGGATGCATTGTGTGTATAATCCATTCTTATTGACAGTCAGAACAATCAACACATAAAACGTTTACCTCCTTCTGAATTAATTAGCAGCATAACACCAGCCAGATACCCTCATGCTTCTCACTTCCAGCATACAATGGTGTTTTTGATCATTCTGAGGATTCTGTATTCTGTTGCTCTAATACTAGGTTATTATCATTGAGCTGTTTTGAACTTGTCAGGAGAGCCCTAAGTGTCAGTACTGAGCAGCCTTCCTGACTCCATTCAAATATGTAACTTTCTGGGCACCATACTTAAATGGAAAATACAGAGCTTATACTGTACATACGTACAAGGGGCTACTATTACAGACCTGTCAACTCTCCCGTATTCACCGGGAGTCTCCCGTATTTTGGACCCTTCTCCCGGACATCTCCCTGGACAGATTTTCTCCCGTATTCTACTGTTAAACCCCCTCATGTCAGCAAACCCCGTTTTTGTATTTTCAAAAGTTGACAGGTATGCTATTAACACATAACGTAATAACTTTCTTCCTTTACCTTATACTTTTGTATTTTTATAGAACAATGCTGTGTATGCCACGTATCAGTGTCATGGATTGGCATCTTAGCCTATTGAATTAAATGGACATCAGGAGCTAGAAATGAAACTGCAAATCTCACGGCTCAGAGATGAATGTTTTACCAGTTAACTAAACAGCCAGCGCTGTACTCAAGTGGTTAAGTACATGTCTTATGTCAATGTCAGTACATCAGAGGCAAAGGAGATCTTTAGCTTCCAGACCACAAGGAGTTTTCTTGCCACAGAAAGAGGTTATTCTCCGTTGAATTATAAAAAACATGGTGGGCTGTCATTGTTTCACAACGGTATGATTTATGTATGAGTTTTTGAAAAATGTCACCTGGTAAGCTGTACATGTGTGCTTATGTCTAGACTGCTGTTGTAGTTGTTCCTCGCAGGGACTGATTGTAATGAAAACCTAAAGTAAAAAACATGATTTTAGGCCCCCGTCTGTCCCCCAGCATATACTATTTGAGTAAAAAGAAATAATCAGTTCTTTAGATTAACTGTTTTGAAGTGGGTTGGATTTTGATTTTGAAGCTGGTTAGATTCCTCTTTTGCCTACTTTCTTATCCAGTTTTCATGTGGCAAGGTGTCTTGTTGCATAGAAGCTGGTAATTGATGTCAGTACCGGTACATAAAACCATAAAAAGTGTTTGAATTTCTCCTCAATTCAACTGTCAATTTACCCTCAGCAGCCAAAGGGCCAAGAAGTGTGCTAAACAGCTAAACTGATTCCACAAAGGCACTAAAATGTTTAATGTGACCAATCCACAATGAACAGGCCTTGCAAACAGTGATTGAAAAATTGGGTCAGGAGAACGTGATTTCAGACTGGAGGGCAATGAAAACAAACATGGACATTACTGTAAAACATTATAAAACATAAAGAATATGTTTTACAATAAACAGAGACTACTTATGATGGCAGAATTGGTTCAGAATTTCCCATGCCAGACCAACGGCTAGTCATTACAACAAAAAACCCACAGGAGAAAAACAAAAAGGGTAAGATCTAAAAAGCAAGCTTCTCAGTCTGTGGGATGACTGGAAACGCACATTTTACTTGGTCATTTACACTATATCATCAGCATTAATAATGTCAAATCCTGAATCATGGTGTGGTGCTGCTCATTTCCTTACATACAATTGGATAGCAGTAAGTTGTGGGATAAATATTGATTCAAAATAAACCTCTCTGCTCCAAACACCTCCTCAGTGTAGGAGGTTTTCACAATGATTTCCCTAAATGATTCTGACTACCTCCTGCATCAGGAATCATCTCTAAAAATAAAATCTTAGTCAATAGCGAGCTCTTTCAGGGAATTTAGTAAAATCACAAATGAAAGAAATCATAGATCTTAATTTTTTGTGACAACAGTACAATACCTAAACAATGAAACAAGAAGATAAATTAATTTGATTCTTAGCAATGGCAAAGGCACAAACACTGTACTGAATGTCTCTTACTTTATTCCAAATATACGATGTATGCGTTATATACTGAAATTCAGATAAAATCTAGTATTGCTGTATTTAAAGTTCAATTAATAATAACATTACACATGCTCTGTATAACAAAATACTAGTTCTACAGTACTGTAATGTAACATACTGCACCTGCACCTTCACCATTCTAAATGAACACCCGTGATCACCCTTTTTATACACCTGTGGCTGGAGCCCAATTAATAATGTATTCAATTCACAGCTCCAGCCACATTCCCATGTGTTTTTGCAGGGAGGAATTTAACCCCCTCCCTGCCACCCAATATTCCCCACACACCTGCTCACCGGCAGGGCTCTCACCCTGCCACATTGCCACAACTTGGCAGAGGGAAAAGGAGAACGCATACAAAACAAAATATGGATGATTCAGATAATGGCGAGGCTCAAACATATGTAAGTAAATACATATTATTTTGCATATCTTTTTGTTATTAAGCTTGTGTTATTACACATGCGCGCACACACACACACACTCTGCTAAAAGTGTGGGGTGGGCGTGGGGGGTTGTGGAGCGATTAGAAGGAGTTTGGTTTTGTGAAAGTGCTAATATTCATGAGCGCTCAATGTATATTTAAATGCCCGTGCCAGTAGCTTTATTATAACTTGTTTTATTGTGTTTATTACAGTGAGCAAATCAAATTAAGAAAGCGGACCATACTTCTGCATTCCAACTGGTATTGATTTGCATATTTTAATGTTTTGACTTATATACTTATTTATTTTGTTCATTCAACTGTTCAAACTGAATAAACCAGTAAATGTTCTTCCTATAAAAAATGTGAAATACAGGAAAGAATGGAGCTGCTCCAGAACCTCAGCTCTGGCTCCAAGTTCTGGAGTGCTCATCCCCAGCACCAGCTCCAGAGCAAGGCTCGGAAAACTGGCAAGCTCCACTGAGGCTCCAGGACTCCATAGCTGGAACACAGCCAACCCTATTCTGTAGTACTCCAAAGCCAGTATGGAGTTAGCTGTGTGCATGGATAGTGAGCAAATCTGTCTAGAACGCATCCCAAACTGGGAGAATGGAGGTCTAATAATTGGGCACAATAAAATAAAAATAAATAAATAAATAATGAGACATTTATTTATTTTCAAGTGCTAGATGTCACAATCTGAAATGTTTAGGTTTTTACAGGACTTAACATTTTAAAACATTTTTTACCTTAATTTACAGCAAAACCAAACTAAATTAGGAAGAGGAGGAACTGAGACTGAATATCTCCCCCATGTCAGCTGGTTCTGTTATTCAAATTTTCAAGAGCAATGTGGTTAAATATATTTCGCTTTTAAATTATATTTTATTTAGAAATTGTAAATTCTGTCAAAATTGAATTCATTAATAAAAAAATGCCTAAAAATGTTGGTTGATTATTGCTGATGGAGAACCAACTCCAAAATGTAGAGAGCATTCCATACAGTGTTCCAAACCCCCATTTAAATTACCATTTGAAATCCAATGGTATTCCACACATGGTAATATTTAATGGTAAACTCCTATGGTACTGAATGGTACATTTTTGTAAGGGTATATAGAGCCTCAGCCTCAATCTAATAAAATGTTACATTTATGAAGCTGGTTCTTTTTATAATTCATAATTGCTTTGAAAGAAGATCAGATCTCCCCGCAGAAGTTATGCAACCCATTGAAACCTGCAATTTGATATGAGCTCCATATAGTATTATGCAACATTTAACATTTCAAAATGTGACTATTTAATGGATAGTGTTGGTGGTTTATTTATGTTTAATTGTCAGAGCCTATTTTAACTGAATGACTATTGAAAAATATGTATATCTAGGGATACTGTATATGTTAGGATAACTGGGATATTTCAGACCTGAACCAAGTTGTTATTTAAGACATCCTAAATTGTATATAATATATTGTTAAATAAGAATAATTAAACAGTAAAGCATTAACCCAACATAATTACATCTGGTACAAACTATTTGGTACAAAGAAATCCCAAATATGTGTGTCTCTCTCTCTCTCTCTCTCTCTCTCTCTCTCTCTCTCTCTCTCTCTCTCTCTCTCTCTCTCTCTCTATATATATATATATATATATATATATATATATATATATATATATATATATATATATATATAGATATACACACACACACGCACACATAAATTTAATGCTCTTTAAAAATATATTATTTTTATTATTATTATTATTATTATTATTATTATTATTATTATTATTATTATTATTATTATCAACCAGAATTAACACCCAACCGACTTGGAATTGATATCTGCTCTAAGATCCAAAAAAGAAAAAACAGATTGAGGGTTCCCTGGGTAACCTTCCATAAATATTATCATATTAAATCAACATTAATATTTTTCACATTAGAGAGCCTTTGAGGTTGAGATAATAATATGAGGTAAGAATATGTATATTTCCACCATTGATCAATTTAGAAAAATACAGAATGTGCCAGCTGAGATGACCTGCCAAACAGCTATTTTGATGTACAATGAAATCCCCTGTGGATTTTTCTAATTTTAAATTTTCCCTGCATAGTTTGGTAACTGCTGGTGCTGAGGGGTATTCAGCGGCTACATTCATTAAAATGATGGCATATGAAAACACCTGGTACATTGTTTGACATAGTCCTTATTGTAGTTCCATTACATTTCCATACCATTAGGTATTTGGGCTTGTATTTTGTGGAGCTGGAGAGTTTTGAAGAAACAGAGATTTGGGTATTTAGATCCCTTAAAACCAAATTGATATGACCTGTGCTAGGTTAATAATCAGCATATTGTCAGGCATTATTATAAACTGCAAGGACCACTGCTGACACATTTATAATGGGAAATTTCTAATGAAGATTTTTACTTGGATAATGAAAGTCATTTTATTTATATATATTAGAAAATGATGTGGAAAAGTATGTAGGGAACTGTAGTGACTTTTACTAATTCAGAAAAGAGTATTAAATGCTTTCATGACATCGGTTGAAGTATTATATCAATTGAATGTTGATTTAATGGAACTATTTCCTTCAAGCTTGAAGGGATTTACTCAATTACTGGTAACCAGGGCCGTGTTAAGCCAATGGGCTACATGGGCTGAAGCCCGGGGCCCCGCCTCCTAGGGGGGCCCCCGTCGTCCCTGTAAAGCAGTGGTCCTCAAAGTGGTGCCCGCTGGCAAATTCTGTGCTGCTCGCTTATGCTGTGCTTGTACGTACTCGACATATTTTTTTCTTTCCTGAAGTACCTCTGCGATACGATCATCCAACTGAATATCTGCATTTTCTCTGCGGTAGCCCAACCATAAATTAGCTGGTTGGGACATTAACTCTGTCTGTTTCAGTTGCAGGTACTGACAGTAAGTTTAACCAATAGGAGAATCAAATATCTGCCAAGTTTACGCAGTTGTCCAATCATAATTAAGCAGAGGCCGTTCACGGTATTCTGCATGAAAATTGAAGGCGAGTGAGTAGCCAATGGGAAAGTGAAAGATCCGACAGCTGTCCAATCATTCGTGAGCAGAGGCGGGCTGTTAATATGCCGGGTAAACACTGAATTCCGCCGACTCTTATTGAGAAAAATAATACATTTCAGTATTTAGAATTGAATTTTCTCTATATATATATTTTTAATTTCACCAGACAAGAGAAACACCGTAGTAGATTTAGTTACAAATCCACTTTCTCTGAATAATTGTACTGGGAGATGAGCGATCTTTAAAAAAGAGTAGTGTTGACAGATTTGACAAATTGACACAAAGCGAGACGCTATCCTCTTATTTTAGTTTATTCATGGTTATCTATGTAAACATGTTATTTAAAAATATTTGCATTGCGTATTTTATATGAATTATTTGAAAAATAAGCGCAGCACACACAATTACTGCCTGAGACTTGGCCTTATCAGCGTAAACAAAGAATAACTCCCACTAAAACTCTATATATAACGTTATACTATAATAACCTATGCAATAGTCAGCGTGCCCGCAAACAGCCAAGTAAGATCAATTTATGCCCGTGCCCAAATTACTTTGAGGACCACTGCTGTAAAGTCAAACTGATAACGGTTGGCAAATAAAAAAGCACGTACTAAACTAAACAATTTGCCTATTTTTTTAAAAATTGTGTCCTTTTGGCATGCCGTAGTTATTTGACGAAATAAAAAAAAATCTTATGCTAACTCAAATAAGAAAAGCTGAGTAGCGGTGCGAAAAAAAGAAAAATCACTAAACTAAGCTAAATCCGAGGAGGTTATAAATAGTACCCCAAAACGCACTAAACTCTTTAAAAGTCATTGTCAGAAGAATGAAAAGTTAGGAAGAGCCACATGAGTCAGAGGAGCAAGCAGGAGCAGCGAGTCGGTTAGCGCTGAGTGCACAGCCACTACAGCAGAGGAGAAAAACGAGAGCCAGCCATTGAACTGCCAATTTAAGGCGAGAGAAACTGACAACACAGATAATGCTATTGCTAGCTCTGATACGGCATGTTGGGGTCCGATAACTGAGGAGGTGAGGTCGCACTAGGTGAGCAAGTGTCCCCTTATTTGCCAGTAAGACAGTACTTTTTCCCCCTCAGAGAGAATTTAATGAATTACTGAATTTAATGACTCAATCATTTAACTCTCATGTTCACTGAACATGACCTGCTTCGCCAACTGGACTTCACGGACATTAGTAAGGAATTATTTTTTAAGTTTTAAGGCAAGAAAGCATAAGATCTAGCAATGGTAAGTCAAATGTGTCTTTATACTTTGCAATGTTAAGGAGGCTTGAGAGTAGCGCCGACTACACTATGTTTTTGTCTAATGTCATATCATGCTGTGCTACCTGAAACATGGTCCCACCGACTACAACTAGCGTTGATTTAATTCGAAATGCAGTCGGTAATGAGAGCTAGTGGTAGTACCGACTACCATACTATTTTGCATGCCATAGCTACTGTGATGTGAGTGGTAACGCTGTCCACTGTCTATTCGAATGACATTATTGTGTTGGTATTGTATGAGTTTGTGCTTGGGGGGGGGGGGGGTTCTCCAAGGGGGCCCCTGAAATGTCAGTAGCCCTGGGCCCACAAATACCTTAATACGGGCCTGCTGGTAACCATGGATTGTATTTACAAATTGGTGATATTTCCATTCTGTACAATGACCAGGTATCCTGGACGTGCAATAAGTGTTGGATAATGGAGCACAATTTGAAGTGGAACAAATAAAGCACACATATAATCATCAAACAAAAGATGGCATCAGTATAGCCTGTATTTTGCTCCCACAATATTGGTGAAAAATAATCATATGTAAATAATTTGAGCAAAAAAACAAACATTGCAAGTAATGTAATAAGTCTTGAAAGTATGGTTGTTGTCACAGTCTCATTGGTTAAAATGAGTGCCTGGCTGGATACATCAATGAGCATATTTAATAAGATATGAGTAACTCATCAACTAGCTGACTGTGGAGGATCCATTTATATAATCTAAAACCCTATGATCCTGTGTAAAGCAGATAACAAATGCATCATCATTTTTCACAAGTTACAAGGGAAATGCATCATACACATCTCACTGTAGAATAGGAAAAGAAGAGTGATCCTAGAGGTTAACAGAAAATGTCATTTATACAGAAAATTCAGCTCTCTCTTAGCAGGACAGAATGGATTTAGTTGCAGATACAAAAACAATAATCTGTTTCACCTTTTACATGCTGTCACGATGTAAAACACACTGCCCAGTTTAACCATGTTCAATAAAAGAAAACAAGAAAGCAAATGATTACTATAATTGCTGTACCGTTAAAAAGCAGAAACAAGATTTTTTCGCCAACCTGCATAGCTAATTTGTGCTTGTGTGCTTGCTTTCTTGTTGGTGTTGTTGCCATTTCTGTCTCAGGTTAATACGCACAATGCAAAAAAAACAACCTTACTTTGGCATGGACTGAGAAAGGACAGTAAGAACTAATTCCACACACACACATATATATATATATATATATATATATATATATATATATATATATATATATATATATATATATATATATATATAATGCAGTGTTAACCTATTGATGAGCCACATTTAATGCAGACCTTTACCAATACTAATTTTCTTATTTCATTTCTGTTCTCAGTTTGTTTCAGTAAGTAGAGACATGTACAGAGTCGTCCTTGTTTTAGACAATCCGTGATACAGATAGACAAGTCCTTATAATTATTGTATCATCTTCTTCATAAGGGACTATGCAGTAGCTTTAAACAAAATAAGTATTTTGAGGAAACTGTATTTAACACATGCAGTCATACAAACACCATTTTTACTTGACCATACATTGGTAGAAAATGCTTCTGTGGCTGCCACATTTCAACCAAAAAAAAAATGTCACGGATATGTATGATGATTTATAAAGCAGTTCAGAGCAAAACTTTAAAATAACAGGGGGTACATTTATTTACACTGAATTCCTGGTGAAGACAATTAAATACCGTAACTGGAGAGAAATATCTGTGTGCCTCAGTGGTCAACACAGGGGAAATCAGAGAACAAAGTGAATTTCCTCAACAGCACACATTCACCACTCTGCTGTAAATCAGTCCATTAGCCGTGTAATCCAGCTGAGCTTCAGCCACTGCACTGCAGCAAATAGAATCTGCATAGAAAGCAGAAATAAAATACAAAATGTCCATAATAACACAGTCCTTCAGCCACTGTTTTACATTACCAGATAACTTGGATTTACTAAGAGATATGTGTCACTGTTTATGCATGTTACTGTCTATGCAGTTGGCTGATATTAATATATAAAATGTACTAACTGTAAAACACAAACATCTTGATTTTAGCATTTTTATCATACAAAATTATCAAAAGCAGGCTACTTTTCAATTAACAACAACTGAACTTTTTTTTTTTTCTTTTAGCAGGAGAGCTTCCCAAAAAATGTCAATCTTAGAAGCATTTTCAGTGTTTTTAAGTCCTTTATTCTCAAAAATATCACCACAGTTTATAAACACATCAAGAAATGTGTTTTTTTTGTTGTTGTTTTTTGGAAGTAGGTAAGAGATGTTTTATAAGGTTGAAATGTACAGGAGCATCACCATTATTTAAGTGTGTATTAACATCTGAAAGACAATCTAAAGCAACTTCTCTTGTCTTCTTGACAGAAAATCCATCTTACTTATCTAACTGTACACCAGCACTGGAATGGCAAACAGCACAGTGATAGTCTACAACCACTGCATTTAAATGGTCAGATGCCATCACTGATGTCGTATACATAGTGGTTGTCATTTTGACATCGTCTGTTTAACTTTTCACAGATGGCACTAGTTAGTTGTTAAGACATTTTTTTGTATCCTAAACAAGAAAATTGACTTTTTTATAACTGATCTGTTTAATGCTCAGGCCTAAAAACTTGCTACAAATCATTATTTGGTTACATATAGAATTAATATGGAGTACGCATCAGTTCAGCTCATATTGGTGATAAATGGTTAATGTGTTTAATGTTAGATTGCGTATAGATTTTTTTTTTTTTTTGCTATATTTGAATTTAATAGTAAGCTTGCTTATATACAGTACAATTACATTTCTTCAATACCATGTAGACAATGGACTGTTCAACATAATGAATAATCTTTATTTTTATTAGCGCCTTTCATAGTGGACCACCATCACAAAGTGCTTTACAAGATACGAGACTAGGGTGTGTGAACTATGCATCAGCTGCAGAGTCACTTACAACAACGTCTCACCTGAAAGATGGACCACAAGGAGATTAATTAACTTGCTCAGGGTCACACAATGAGTCAGTGGCTGAGCTGGGATTTGAACTGGGGACCTCCTAGTTACAAGCCTGTTTCTTTAACCACTGGACCACACAGCCTCCTAAACTGTACAATAATATCCAGGAAACTATTGCATGTCAAAGAATAAAAAAGATAAAGATAAAGAAAACAGAGTTTACACGTGATCATGGGTTTGATTAAAAGCATGTACAGTTATAAAGTATGTAATATTGTGACAAATGTGCTCTTTTTTCTAAGTTTTGTCTGTCCAAAGCAAAAACATATATTTTTTTTAGATTGAGACCAGTCCTTGAATAGCAGGTGACAATACAAAAGAGGGGGGTTGTGGAAATACAGAAGAGATTATTTCCATGTGCTTCAAAGATTAAATGTTCATTGTATTACATAGCTAAGGTGTAGATGTTGCAAGAGCTGTGACAGATTGATCGAGAAGTACTTAGAATGTATCTTATTGTTAAAATCATCCTCTTTTGTCACTAGGTGTAATTACACATAATTTTGAGTATTTGCATTGTATGACAAAAATACAATGGTAATCACACAGAAGAAAAGAAGAAATTACAGTTCAATGGGGAGCTGGGAAATAAAATTTCAACCCTGTGTTTACCATGCTGATAACATTTTCAAGCTCAGCATGAGTGTAGTAATGAATGAAAAAGGTTGTTCCTAGTGGCACAGCAATAAGTGCAGTAGATTGATTGTCGCTAGAAATCAGAGATGACTTTGCTTGCACTTATCCAGAGAATAAAATAATGTGTTTCTCATCACAATGGATAATCTTCTAGCCATCAATTCCTCGAGCAGTGGGGGTTGTTGGTATCGAGGGACAATCAGTCTCTGAGCAAGGAAGAAAGAAAGACGAAGCATTTATGACTAAAGACTAGGGAGTTGGGTTGAAGGGGGGTAGTGACATGATTCACATGCATGGCATTGATATGATTTACATCAATCTAATCAAGAGTAGGAGTGTCATCTTAGAATGATTTAACATTCTGTTTGGGCTGCCCGTCAAACAAAAGAATACATTTAAAAAAAGAAAACTGCATCTAACCTTGGTGACTGTAAAATAGAATGCCACAATGCATCAATCTTCAAATCAAATCTGCTCTGCTCACTCCAATGAAACTGCTCTCCTGTCTGTCACTAACTCACTAAACTCTGCCAGTGCTGCCTCTCTCTCCTCTGTCCTAATTCTCCTCGATCTCTCTGCTGCCTTTGACACTGTCGATCACTCTATTCTCCTATCCTCTCTCGCTGACCTGGGAATCTCTGGCACTGCTCTGGCCTGGTTCTCCTACCTGCCCTGTGTCCGCCACCTGTCTGCTCCTCCCACGCTACTCCACTGCTCCGCCCACTCCACTGGCTTCCGATCACCACTCGCATCCAATTCAAGACTCTTGTACTTGTCTACCGATGCCTTGACCAGACTGCACCCAGCTACCTCCAGACCCTCATCTCTCCCTACACCCCTACCGACCTCTCCGCTCTGCCTGCACTAGAAGACTGGCTGTACCTCCTCTACACTCCCCTGCCTCCAGTGTCTGCTCCTTCTCCACCCTCGCCCCGCAGTGGTGGAACAACCTTCCTACGGATGTCAGGACTGCCCAGTCCCTGACCACCTTCCGACGCCTCCTCAAGACACACCTCGTCAGATAACACCTGTAAAACTCAACTCTTCCCGTCTGGACAATATAACACTCTGCCTTTAATGCACTTTAACTTGCACTTATCTGCTCCCTATTTTAACCCTGATGTAACTATCAACACTGTTATCTGCTGTTGAACTGCCCCGATATCATATCGTACTGTGTTTTGTATTTGCTCTTATTAGGACTGAAGTCATTGTATTTTGTATCTTGCTATTAATTGTACTGTAATTCTTGATATGTATTTTTTGTATAAAACTGCAAGTCACCCTGGGTAAGGGCGTCTGCTAAGAAATAAATATTAATAATAATAATAATAATAATAATAATAATAATAATAATAATAATAATAATAATATTGCAATGGACTTGGCCTTGTTTTTGTTTTCACTCTTGTGACTGTCTTCTGTGGTTGGCTGCGATACATGTGGTGTTACAAGTTTCATTTAATAAAAGTGAGAGAGTGTGTAAAGGGATTGATTTTAAAATCAAACAAACAAATCACAGTTCTGAATTACGTCTGTTTTGGACTGTGTGGAGCTACATACGGAGGTGTGACTAAAAAAGTAATCTTACCCTTATATTCCTCTTAAAGGAAACACCATCCTCCGGATGAGATGTAAAACCGAGGTCCTATTGTAAGTGACTCTGCAGCAGTTGTTGATGATGCATAGTTCACCCCCTAGTCTCTTTGGATAAAAGCATCTGCTAAATGACTTAAGAAGAAGAAGAAGAAGAAGAAGAAGAAGAAGAAGAAGAAGAAGAAGAAGAAGAAGAAGAAGAAGAAGAAGAAGAAGAAAGTTATAATTATATGTTATATGGGGCAGCAGTGTGGAGTAGTGGTTAGGGCTTTGGACTCTTGACTGGAGGGTCGTGGGTTCAATCCCTGGTAGGGGACACTGCTGCTGTACCCTTGAGCAAGGTACTTTACCTAGATTGCTCCAGTAAAAACCCAACTGTATAAATGGGTAATTGTATGTAAAATAATGTGATATCTTGTAAAAATTGTAAGTCGCCCTGGATAAGGGCGTCTGCTAAGAAATAAATAATAATATGTTTGGTGGAATATTGTTGGTGTATCACCTCAGTAAATCTTAGCTAACCACTGCATAACCAGCAAATGTGTAACAAATATTGTTTGGTCCTGATATAGTTGTACACTGGCACATGTGGTACCACTGAGGTACTTCGATGCATTACCAGTGTGTATTGGCTCATAACAATGTGATCCTAATATATTCCGTTTTTATTTTAAAAAAGGGTGAAATGTGATCATAAGCAAACCATAAGCAAACATAACACATAATGTGCCTTTTCCTCCACAACTTCAATATCAAACTCATTATAGTTATATTTCTTAACTCTTATTTTTTATTTACACATATTATTTATTCATTCAGTTTTAGTGCTTGACCATGATATGTGTCACAGTGGTTTTGGGAGCATTTTGTTACCTAAAGATGTATGCTGCATTTAGTTCTGCTGAGCAGTATTACCCTAAAGTGAGTTTAAATCAAGTTTGTCTAGTGTCTTGTTGCTCACAATCACATAAATTACACAGTGATTCATCGTTGTCTTCACTGGTATTATTAAATTCATATGCAGATTTAAAAATATTAATTTGTGGATAAAGCGAGTACCATTATTGATATTTGTCAAGTTTGGCACAAAAAATAGTATGTGAAATTAGTTTAGTTTAGTAGATTTAAAACTATAAATCACTCAAATAATAATAAATAGCATCAAGAAGTAGCAAATCAATTTATTGTTATGGTGTTTTCAGGTATATTTTAGAGAAGTCTAATATTGTTTTGTTGTCATAAATTGAAGAAGCCCATTTACTGTACTTCTGCTGGATAGCTGTTTCCATGGTGACTGAGAATGGCAGATATTAAGGTTGGTTCCCTTTCAAGTCAAAGACAACCACCAAACGATACGTTTGGAATATTGCCTGCCTTTGGTAGGTATTTCTGAGCATTTATGTCAAAGCTGCCGATAGGCCCATCTGCGGAGTGACATCCTGGGTCCCACCTCCCGAGGGATCAAATAGTCACTGCGCAGAATGCTCGATCTCTTTTTGCCTCTTACTTAGGATAAGGTATGGTACACTAACCCTCAGTGTTGTGTCGAGTCTTTTTCAAAAAGAGCTCTCACTCTGAGTTGGCCTGTATTTCCCCTGTGATAAACTCGCTGGAGGTTGGCATAGCCACTTCCGTGGAATCAGCCGCTCCACTATCTGAGCTTCTTCCTTCTTTCTTCTCGATCTGCTTCGCTTGCGTCACAGACCGCTATTAACTACTTAATTGTATTTACATAGCTGTATTCTGCTATTTGAAAAAAAAGAGAGGGAAGGTGTCTGCCCCCAGTAGTTAGGTACCTAGATGCACACAGTGATCCCCCTGCTCTTGGTGCTCAGCTACCTTGGTAGCATATAGTGCCCTACAGCACTACAGCACCCTTCCTGCAGTGGTAATATATACCACCTGCACCTCCCCAACTCAATTACTGCTTCACACAATGTCCTTTCATGCGTGCATGTCCTGTGAGGCTAAGTTGCCTCCAGAAGATGGTCACCCATGGTGTACGAGCTGTTTGGGAGTGGAGCACGCCACTCTGGCATTGGGGGACGAGACCTGTCAGGTCTGCGCAGCCTTTCAGCCTCGTACCCTGCGTAACAGGATTGAAAGAGCATCCGGGTTGCCCTACATCTCGCCTGGTAGGGCCAAGCCGTCAGCAGCCCTGGGAGCCCCGCTATCCCCCCTCCGCCAGCTGTCACAGAGCCCGTCCGTGCCCTGAGCTCAGCCGCAGAGGCCATGCCAGCGTAGCCACGCCAACGCAGCCACTCTCCCTCTCCAGAGCAAAGTGCCAAATCATGCTAAAATTGACAGTAACAAAATGTTATAGTTAAAATGATGAAGAAATTGCAAATATTCTCTTTTTTGGAGATCCCTTTGTGAGCATTGGTTATGTCTATAGTCTTCTGTCAGGCATCCCTAGACCTTTGAAGAAGAAAGAGCCTTAAGAAACATTCCAGGATTACTGATGTCAGGACCTCTTACTGAGATGTTGAAAACTGCTAGCAGTTTACAGACACATTCGTGGATTCTTTAAACAGGTGTTTCAGTGTTCAGTAAAAACTGTTGACAGATTATTTACAGAGGAGTTTCTGCTGGTCCTAGGGCATGGTGTTATAAAATGTCATTAAAACATTTTTTTAATGATTAATGGGAAACATAAAAAAGCTAACAATTAGGATGCTATTCAATAAACATTTTTCCTGAGCTTATTTCTCATTGAAACTGAGCTGTCTTTAATACTATTACAGATCATTTTACAATGGCAATACTGGCAGACACATACTTGCAAATGCACTTGAATAAAAATCTAATGCATATGGGTGTAGCAGAATTGTTGAATTTACAGTATATAACTGTAAGCTTGTAGCAGTGTACAACAGTCTTGTTCATGTTTAAACTTATCTGGCATTTGTTTGACTAATTAACTAAAGCTATTGAATAAAAAGGTAAAAAAAAAAAAAAATCTATATTCCAGGCTTTATTCCACACATGTTTTTGACAGATGTATTGAATAAACAAGTTACCGTTGCTGTATTAATGAATACCACCAAAGTTATATACTGGCAAGTGGAATGCCTTGTAGTATTCACACCAAAGAGTACAATATTTTAAGCTGTTTAATTATAACCATTGTGTAGGCTCTGTGTTTTTGTCTGCAAACAAACATATCTGGATTGAAACATTAGCTTTCATTGCACATTATATATTTTTTATGTCCTCCATGACACACCACTCTCTCACGTGATTATTAATGGAAAGGAAAAGTAATGAATACAATATTGCTGGAGCTTTCATATAAAACTGATTTCACATTCAGATTATTATTTGCATAGTAGACACAATTTATAGTATGTATGAAATGGGTTATTTTTTATGCAGTTTTCTAGTAGATCAGTGAGACATTTCTAAATATTTCTTGAAGAAAACGGCATACCTGGAGTATCATTTGCGTGGAAAAATATGCTCTTACAGACTGCTAATATGACTAAATGTGTCACGGTTGATGTCTTGAATAGGGTTTCTGCATGATGTGTCATGACTACAGAAGGCAAAACCTGTGTTCTGATTGGCTGAAAGATCCTGAGTAGTCTGTAATTTGAGATATCTTCAAATGAATTAAAGGTATCTCAAAATGAACAGAAAACTGTAATTCATTTCAAGATGTATGAAAATAGGCATTTAAGATATCTCAATTGTATTTAAAGGCATCTAAAATGCATTGCAGATGTTATTTAAAAATATATATTAAGATATCTTAAAATATTTGAATTGTTTTATGCTATCTGTAAATGAATTGGCAGTATCTCAAAATAATAATTTGGCTTGCTATACATTCGTTTTCTCTTTTAGTTTTTGTTGGCCACAGCATGTGGGGTATGACAGTTCTACTCGTAATTAAGCCAAAGATAATTATCCTGTTTATGAATTTCCTTGACACTAAAGCACTGAAACAGATGCTTGGCTTGGTGGGAAATCAGTTATAATGTCCCTGGATTGTTTAAATGCTGAAATGATTAACCATGTGACTCCTTCCTAGATGGGTTTTCATAGTATGACAGCCCTTGAGGACTGTATTTAATAAAACAATGTGTTTGTAAGCTGAAGATATGAGTGACTTTTTTTTTTCAATCTGCTAGATAAAACGAGACAATATGAAGGGTTTCTCTTCAACCCTACCTCAAAATGGACTCTTGGCATACAGGTTTATCTGTATGCCATTAATCTGCAAACTATGAAGGTAAAATAGTCCTGGAGAAAAATCAAATTACACTGATAACAGCAATGCACGACACTGCTGTCTTTTAATCACAAAATAACCTATACAACTTGATGATCTGCCCATCATACCTGATATTAAAATCCTACTGTGTTTAAACCATATTGCTAAATAAATCTGAATTATTTTATATCTTATAATCTTGCATTTCCTTTTTGTCTAAGTGTATGTTCTTCAGTTTCCTTTCTACTTCTCCACCCGATAAGACAGTAACAAAGGAACACTTCTGCCAACTCCATTGCCCTGGCTTCCATTGAATGTTTTTTGGGTTTTTTTGTTTTTGGTTTATTTCTGATTTTGATAAAAAGTGATTTGCCATTTAAACCCTAAAATATCATAATTAAGATTTTGGTTTAAAAAAAAAAAAATTAGTTACTGTAAAACTGTAACACCACTGTAAAACCATTCTCCAGATTATCCAAGGTGTATAATTTGGCAAGCCAAAGTAAGAAAGTCTGACGCTGTTTTCTGAGGGTATTATGTTTTCACTCAAGCTTTAGTTTCCATTTGTTACATGCCAAAAAATCATAACACAAACTCTGACTGAACCGTTTTTTATCTATTGAATACTGTCCTGCTTCCACACCAGTGATAATATAATGCACAACTTAATTTAAAAATCCAGAATACACAAGGATACTGGTATGTACATTTCATATATAGACACACACTTTAATAATCTTTCTTTGAAAAGCTTTGTTGTTGTTGTGATCCAGATAGTTTTAGTTCCTTGCCTCGCAGATGACTATCTTTAAATGATGTAACATTTTTAGACCGTGCTTAACTTGTTCTTCTCAGAAGTTGTCCTGCTCATTGTCATCATTCTTTAAAAGTTGCTGACTCATCTCCTTCACACTTTTACTCATTATAACTGTCGCCAGGAGCTGTCTTCAAATAAAATCAACTGCTTTGTGAGGTTGTAGCACTTATTACTTGTGTGTGGAAGTGTTTACTCTTTGCAATTCATTATGGTATGAACACATATTTTCCATTGTTTAACTTCAAACAGACTACATTATGTTGTCTCCACCTTTGGGTATCCTAACAGCTTTCAGCCTTGATATGTTTGGAGCAATGGACCTTAAACCCATTCATTAAGATATGGTGATTTGCATTTGTCCCATTCATATAAATACCTGTTTATTCTATCCCGACTGTTCTTCCAACCATTCGACTAGTGATGTTAAACAAAATCAGCTTACAAAGGCAGCTGTTTTTCTCCCCTGACATTGTTCAGTTGTTTGATTTTAAGTGTTGGCGGCCTCCTGAGATGCAGACCTGTCAAGTCTCCCGCATTCAGCGGCTGAATAACACATCGAGAACTTCTAAAATCCGAGAACTCTATCCTGATTGGTCAAAACAGGTCACCTGGGGGTGTTGATATTACTGTGTATCTAAAAAGTGGCACCCTTTATTCCTGCAGCCGTTTTCCTACAGGGGTGATGTTTTGACCCCTGTAGAAAGAGTTATATTCTCTAAGATTATTCTCCACAGGTATGATTATTAAATATATCCTATTCAAAGCTACCTTTCATCTTTAGGTTTTCTGTGAATGCTCACCATATGAGTTGAATGTGATTCAATTAAAGTCCCTTCATTCCAGACATTATCTTGCACCAAGAAACTCCACAAAGGGCAAGCTCATGACACATTTTAAAACTACATTTTCCAAGCATCATGGTATATCTATGTCATGGGTTATTAAAGCTCACATTCTAAACCTCCCAGAGAAGCTTTCTAAAGTGAAGTCTTGCATAGGACTATTAACATTAGTGAGAAATGACCTTAGCAATTGTCCTTTTACAGAATGTGTTACGACAGGAATAAAGAGAACAACGAGTCACTAAATATATACTATAGGAGCTGGATAAACTAAAGGATACTTTAAAAACTTTAAAAACTATGTTACATTTTTAGTACAGTAGCTAGTGTGAAAAACATTATATAGTCATAACCTAATACCTTAATAACCAAATAATAATAAAAGTGATATTTATGGACAGGTGGACTTTACAGCCGTGAATTAACATATGTATGTATCATAACATGGAGATTCAACTGTTGCTAATTGCTTTTTACAGCCGAACAATGACATTGCAGCTGATCACTGTAACTGGATTAACCCCAGTAACTGTTATATTTAGCTTTTTTCCAGTTTAATGCATTCAAACTACTGTTGATTAGATTCATGCGTTAATACATTTGATAAAAAAAATTATAATAACTTTCCCACACTACTAGAGATAGAATAATATGCTTAGCAGATAGATCCAAAATTAATCATTATGCCTTTTAAAAAGTGAATAATGGAAGAAAACTAAAATGTCTGAATAATACCATTATGGTTTGAACTATGGGTGAGTTGATTCAAATCGTCAGTTCATGAATTTCATTAACCATTTGATTTTATCTACATTAAATAAATCACACAAAATCCTTATAATACATTGAAGGCATTCCATAGATGAATAAATTAATACATGTACAGTTCTTTTGAAATGATGAATGAATTAGTGAGAATATTATTAAAAATGCCAGATAAAACACCCCTTCTGGATATTTTGTTCCATGAATTAATAACCATTATTCACTAGAAATGAAATCCAAACCAACAAAGTTGTCATGGACCACTATTTTCATTACATAAGCTCACAACCAGTCTCAGTTAGCAAAATGAAATCAAAATGGTACCCATGCACAGAATTGCATAAAATGTAAAAGGCAATGCAGTTTATCAAAAGAAAAATGTATCAAAAAAAAATTATCAAAAAACAACACATTATCCAGTAAACACGGTGCTGACACACTGTCCTGACACACAGCCATGTGCATGGACTGATTTATGCATGCGAAAAAGCAAAACGAAAACAAAACAAAACAAAACAAAACCAAAAAAAACATGGGCTGTGACGGATAATCAAATACATTTTAACATTGAAGAAATGGGCTTTCTATCAGAAAAATGTCGGAAATCGCGTTTGACGGGTAAGTGCATTTATTTATTACATATTTAATGGGAATTGATTTTATTCTTAATACAAGGACGGTATAGTGTATCAGGGTATCATATATTCGAGTGCTGACTTATGAATATTGAATCTATCAACATGCTGTGTGATTGATAATCATTATAGTAACCAGTTTACGCAATGTTCAAGAGGACAAAAGCTATGGCTATTGGCTGCAGGGCTCTGAAAGCGCTTATCTGTACACCCATCATGATTGAAAAGTGGTTGTTTGGATTTCAAATGTAATAGTGCCTCCAACAGAAGACACTCATTCATGTCAGCATTTATGATAACGCAGAATAGATTTCTTTCAGTGCAAAAAAATCATAGTTGATTGCAGGAACAATGTACTGTAAGTTTAGGGAAAAGACAAGGAAACCAATTATAGATGATTTAAAAGAAAAAAATCCTGCATTCATTTTTACTTCACATGCATCATAGTACATGGTAATGTATTTCAGAAGTAACCAGAGGAAGTAGTTTACATGGCGTATATAAAATTCTATAATCCAGGGCTTGTAATGGAATGTGAAACAAGCAATGTGATTGGTCAAGCAAGGTTCCAGCTGTCCGTATATTGGATGGATACGAACAGTTGGAGCCTTGTCACATATTATAAATCACTGCGCTGCCTCACAGAATTTAAACGAAGTATCGGTAGCCATCTTGCTTACACATACTTACAGATGTACAGCAGTAACTATGAAATTGAGTGACCAATTAGTAGTAAGTAGATATGCCAATTTAGATGAAGAACAATTAAATAAACTGGAATATAGCAAAACAGAACCCCCCCCCCCAAAAATGCTGTCTTTTTGCTCACTCACCCCGACTTTGTCACTTCAGATAATGTCTGTAAATGCTAAAAAAAACCCACAAAAAGACACTTGTGCACATTATCCACCCCTCACTGACACAGATCTTGAACAAATTACTGAAATCCGAGACGTCGTTGAATTTATTTTTATTCCATCTGTTCTGCTCAGTGTGTCTGCAGTGACAGGAAGAAAAAAATAACTCAACTTCGCCACCTGGTGTATTTTTTCAATGACAATGTGCACACTCAAAAAAATGACTGACTTTCTTTTACATGTTTTAACTGAATTAATGTACTCATCTTAACTTAGTGTGTAGTTCAAAGTTATACATGGGACTACTTTATTTGGTGTAAGGATATTTAATAAAAAACACTAATAATGTTTTGCCTTAAACATGATTTATGCTTTTTTTTTTCTTCAAATCCACTGTTTTACCTGGATTATAAATGCAATAAGGCCCTTTAGAACGTCCATATATGTTGAATATACAGACTTCTCGGGGCCCAGCGGCGTCTGTATATTCAACATATACAGACACCCAGCCGGGCCTTATTCCATACATATATAATAAGAAAAATATGCAAGCCTCAGTTTTGAATAGCAGTCCATATAACATAAGATTCATTCTGGTTTTAAAACCAGTTCAGCACACCACCCACCTAACCATTCCTACTAACATTAATAGGAAGATACTTGTAAACAACTCTTTAATATAACCATTATGTTGTTTATCAGCTGCTGTATTTGTTTATGAACTCTCCCTGGTTTTACGTTTTGTTGTTAACTTAACATTTTCCTATATTTATCAGTAAATAATACCTTTAAAGAATAGGAATTATTTAACTTGAGTTATTCACAGCGTAAGAAGATGATTACATTGATATGGTGGTGTGACAACAAGACAGAATGATTCTTGTTGATAAATCTCCCTCCCGACCAGTGAGGACATTGTGTAATGGGAACAGAGTGCCCTGGACTGGATGGCCAGACAATTCATTCCCAGGGTTAAGCAGAAGTTGGCCATCTAGAAAGGAGGCGGAGCTACGGTACACTAAATCATCGACCCGGAAGGGAAACGATTTGGCAGCCGCGGATTGGAGGAGTTGTTGCAATCGTTAACCAAGGGGTCATGGTTGACGGTATATAAGGGGACGTAGCAATGTGATCTGTTCATTTGTATCGTGAGTGTTTTGTTTGTTTTTGTCATGTCTAATTATACTTGTTTGTTGTTATTAGACGACTAACAACACAAAACCCGGACAACACTGCACTGGTTTCACGATAAATTGTATTTGCACCATGAGCACTACAGCACTCGCTTTGGACTGGTGACTGTGTTTGTATAGTGTGCGTGTATTTAATACCGTGTTTATTGTTTCAGGACAGAATCCCTAGGTTAAACTGTGTAGTACACAGCCTTGTGTACTACCATTCATTATTATTTACCATTGTCAAGTGACTTTGGATTATAAAACACCATTATACCATCTTTGTCTGTCGGTTATTGATCACCGCATCACTCCTGCACCTGCACACTGCAAACCACTTTGCCACAGGCGGCTCTTGAGCAGTAAATGCTAGAGCGATAAGCATAATTGTTTTGTAAGGAGACACAGATGTGGGAGATAGTATACTGCCCTTATGCACCAGCATGATCCTTTGAGATTAAACCAAGCCAAGATGCAGTCCCAGTGAAATCTTGGCTATCATGCAAACAGCTTGAAAAAACTATTTTTATCTGAATAGTTTTATCAAAAATATTACCACATGATGTAAGTGAACAGTAATAATTTTGAGCTACTTACTCTTTAAAGTAGGAAAAATTGCAGTGCTTTGCTGTGAGAAATTCACAGGTTGTATTTGTTTTGGTGATGATTCACTGCCCAGAAACAATACAGCACACAGAAAATTGCATCAAAACACTGTGGCAACCCCACCAGCCATGTGTATTGTTATCTTTCACAATAAATTGTCTCTAAGCCAATTTGGTCCAGCTGGACCACCAAATAGCGTAACTAATAACGCGCTGCCCAAGGCCATCTTTCATTCTCTGTCACTGCTGCTTTGTCAGCATTTTGATATATATAGGTATACAGTAGATTCCCTCAAAACAAAGAACTGGGACTTGCTTGGTGGAATGATACAAACTGATTTAAAGTTACCATTTTCCATAACCCCTTTGATCAGTAGGAGTAAAGGGAATTTTTAAATAACTAAATGTGAATTTACTGTAACCATAACTGCCAAAAATCACAGTCAGACTCCATTCTAAAGAATAAATCCATGGTTCATGACAACATACAAGGCGATACCGCTGGTGCTGACTACGGCTGTCAGTAAAAAAAACAAAACCTCTTCTAACACAGTTCAAGAATAGCATTGCCCCAAAATGATTCTAAACTTTACAAGTCTATGACTTCTATATAACAAAACAGTACTTTCTTGAACAAGTAATACTCAGGATTGACTTCCACTTCATTTAATTTCCATTGGAGTTTGACTCAGTAAGATTAAGACACACGAAGATGAATTTCAAGGGTTACATTGCAAGTTAGTTGCAAGGTGTTCCAGATTTTGGTTCGAATCACCACCAACAATCTTTGCAAAGAACTTTAAGACATGTTATCCAGCCTGTAATTTACTCCTATTTTTACTCCCAAATTTTTAAATACAAACTAAAAACTAGTAGGAAACAGCTAGGGTAGCTTAAAAAGTTAAAAGTGGTTTCTTTTTCATCTTGTAACATAATTAACATTGAATTGCTTTTAAAAATATGCCCCAATTTTCTGGAACACTCAAAATTATTGCAATGTGCAAATATCATGCTAAAGTTAATGTGGCTTTGTAAAGCTTGAAGTTATAAGGACATGCTATGCAACACTTAAAATTATTCTGGGAAGTCCTTTATTGAAGGAAGGAGATGTTCTGCATTGTTCCTTTCCCACAGATCACACTCATGTCTGAGCATTCCATTGAGCTCTTAACACTAATACTAATTAAAAGTAAATACAATCATTTAAAACAAGTGAACCACTCTTTACCATGATCCTTATGCACCATCTAAATCATTTTCCTCTAAATAATTACACACACTGGTCAATTCATCAACCTTTTGTGCACAATGTTCTTGACTGTTCCTATAAGTTATATAGAATTTCTTGGCACAGTCTTCAGTTTGAAGATAATTTATGCAAATGTCTGTCAAGCACCCTACACACACATTGGTGATTTTTTTCTCCTCATTGGTCTTTTACACTAACCATTTATTTTAAAGTAATAAGGTTATCAGTTGATCTTTTGCTTATTGTGGCAGGAGTTTAACATAGGGTCATGGGACAGAGAGTGTCTGTTCAAGAGGAAATGTTGACATGAGTGAATGTGAACTGCCCGAGGCAGCAACCCACTCAGAATATAGGGTCCTATAACTCTATTATTTATTCCTTTACTGTTAATATGCAAAACCCAATGGTCTCTGATAGAGGGCTTAAGTAGGAATACCTGGTACAGTGTGCATGCTGTTGATGCAGTGTTTTATACAGTACTAATACCTGGTACAGTGGGCATGCTGTTGATGCAGAGTGCTGCCATCATCAGCAGTTGCTCAGTGATTGAGAGATGTTCTTATAAAAGCCATTACATTAATGTTAATTCCATTATTTCTAGTCTGCCCAAATAAAAATTGTATTATAAAATAAAACAAACAGATATTAGGAGAAGGAGTTGTTGCATTACTTGCCATATAGGGACTTAAAATAATAGAATAACCTGAAGGACAAATAGATGACAAATGGCTGGATTTAGTACGACCAAAGATATCATTCATATTTAATGAGATTATCTGCAGGACCAGAAAAAAAGAGGCATATCAGGGTCAGAATGAGACAATAATAAGACACCCAAGCCCAGACATCAGGAAGAACAAGGCTCAAGTGTTTGTAATGGAATTGAATCACAAGTATTGAGTGGTCGGTAAATCTGGATATCACAAGCATGAGAGTGAAATGCTAACTTAGTTCCTGGTTTCAGAGCATATCACCAAGAGGAGGTGTTGACATTGTAATTAAGAATAAACGAAGTCTGATACCGAAGGAAACAAGAGCAGGAGCAATACTGTATATTGACTTCAGTGAATACTTCAGCACTGCCCTGTATTATGTCTGTCCTGATACACAAGTGTAATTATTATGTCAGGATATTTTTTTAATCCTCAAAATGCTGTATCTTAGACGTGTACTGTTACTTTTTCTTTACAGAAGTATTTCTACACTAATTACTACTTGGGAAGAAAGTTCAGTTACATATGAATTTCTTAATTAGATGCCTTCTGGAATGAGTTATATAATAATCTGCTCTTGTATCATTAAGATGTTATTTTAGGAATCCAATTTTCATATTCAAATTCCTTAGTCACAGTAATGACAAATATGGTATACAACATTGGTAGGAATTTATAAAACATGATAATGAGGCTTAAATTAATGTCACAGTAAATTATTGCTTATTTGAAATGTTTTAAAGCTCACATTTTTTAAGGTTTGATGAATTGTTTTGCAGTCAGATGTGGATTTGGTAATAGGGAATACGTTTGTGGTGATTACATGTGACTCCATTTCATCCCTATGAAATTGTATGTCTTGAGTGCTAAGAACATGGGATTTCAATCTGGTCAAATAAGAGTGAACAGAAGTTATTTAAATCTGGTAGTTGTTCTTGATGAGTGAACAAGCTTTCTCATCCATTTTAATTGCTGTAGAGTTCAAACTATAGCCATGGTAGCAGGTTTCAGGGGGAAATTTAACTACATTTAAAATGAATTCACTACAACCTCATTATACGCCAACTGCACCCTTGGTCTCAGATATGTCAATTGAAAACCACATTTTAGTGACCTGAATATCAACCTATAAATTAAAATATATATAAAAAATATATTTTTGGTCAAACCACTGCTGTTTTAGGAGATATCTCTTACCAGATGTTTGGGGCTCTCCAGGTTCCTGAGTACAAGGTGGTCTAGCATTTTCATTGTAGTACAGTAGTATATTGTATCTGTTAAAAATCTTTCTTCGTCGTCAGCCCAGGTGGCTGTGGGCAGTTGACAAACTGCCCGGGCAGATGCCATAATGACATAAAATGCGATGCTAATTCGGCATCTGCCCACCGCAGCTGGGCACTTCACGAACTGCCCGGTCATTTCAGCATTGGTCCATAACATATACACAACAAGCTCAGGACAGGTAGTATATTTGATACCACTTAAACACAGTATACATCTATAATTTCATGACATGACCCCAATACAAACACACAATTTGACAGGACACTATCATGTTTTTTTGTGAAAACAATAACTCAAACAAACATGTGATACAAACAGGTATAATGCAAACAACCTCTGCCAGCTTTTGACACTAAGTCAACGCCACTTCCTCTTCTGCCTACCTACCAATAACCAACCTTATTGTAAAAAGCTAGTTGCATAACTGAGTGAAAAAACCCATTATGATTTCAAGGCAAATGCATTAAAGGTTGGAGTGAGTAGGTATTTATTTATTTACTTATGTTTGCGAGTGACACCACTGTTGAAAAGAAAGATCTGTTTTCATAATACAGCTGCTATAAATACAAATGTAATTTAGTGTGTTAGTGTGCTTGGCTTTGTGGGGGTAATTTAATATTTTTCAATATTTACTTATGTGTGGAATATATAGAGCATCAAATGACTACAGGCTTAGCTTTTACGCGAGTTCCTTGTAACCAGCAAATACAGTGTAAACCATAAACCATAAACAACTTATTTATTTGAAATAGGTTTCTATAGTAAAAGACTGTTCTGGGTACATACATTTCAAATAATATGTTCCAAACATCTCGTTATGCCTTATAAATGCTTTTTGCCCTGTGGAGCAGTTATCATGGTGTTGTGTTTGTTTTGACAAACACACTAAATGCTGATTAATGATGAGCCACACACAAGCCTCATAATACTGTAATTGGATGTATTTGTATTATGATCATGTAAACCTGTTTAGCCAACACAACCAACAAAATCCAGAACATTGAACCGATATGGGAATTTAATGTAACTTTTATATTGCTGCATTTATTATTATTATTATTATTATTATAATTATTATTATTATTATTATTATTATTATTATTATTATTATTATTATTATTATTATTATTATTATTTATGGATGTGTGTATGTAAGTATATTTTTCTATGTATGCCTGTGTGTGTGTATTCATGTATATTTTTTATTATACTGTTTGAATATGTTATTTAAATGGTATGATTGTGGTAGATGTTTTACAGTTGTATTGTGGTATGTACTGTACAGTGCTTTGGGATACTACTGAATAAAAAGCGCTATCAAAATGCAAATAAATAAATACGTGAAGATTTCTGCTGATGAGACAGTATACAGTATTTTTCCTCAGGTGCAGTTCTGAGTGCTTGGTTAAAAATAGAAAGGACTTAATGAGCAACTGTTATTTGTTTTATACATGACAGTAAGCTATATTTTCAAACTCTTTTTACCCACCATGATAACCCACATTAATTCTAGGGTGTTCTGGGGGAGGGGGTGCAGACAGAATTGATGTAATAGGATATTATGTGGTTAAGAAATTAAATATCAACTTGCTGTGGAAAAAAGTTCCCCATAAAATAAACAAAATCCCAGAAATTGTGAAATCTGTGATAACCGTGAAAAAAATACAACCTTAGTCGTGGATGATTGTAGACATGTTTTAAGCCGTCGAAGGCAGAAAAAAGCTGCTCTCAGCAGTAGCATTAGACATCAGGATAGTAAAGCAGGTTCTTATATGATATTATTAGCGCTTTGCTTTTTTGTAGGGTGCAGAATATAAGAAGAAACAAAGCCAAGCCATGGCTGACTGCTACATACATACTGTATATGTTTAACAATTGACATTATGTTTTTTGTCCTGCAGGGCATCATGATCAGGATTTGTTTCTCATTCTCTGATGTAATACACTTGTTAATGAAGATGTCTCAGACCATATCTACAAAACATCATGCCTCTTTTCAACAATATATCCTTCATATGGCATAACGTAGGCCATCTCAATGTCCAGTTTCTTGTTGCTAAACTTCACAGGATTCTGTTTTCTATGCTGTTACTTGATGACATTTCTTCCTGTGAAGGGACCCAAGTCTATGTATCTAGACTAAATTGTCAAACATTGTTGTTGAGCTGGTTAAGGAGAGAATTATAGTATAACATTATAATATTCCATGTTAACGAATAAGGAGACAATATTGTATAAATATAAATTATAAAATGGTTTGGATAAATCAAGCTTTCTGATTGGTTGAAAGTGATAATGTATGATTTGTCTTACACAAAGCTAGCTACTCACACTTATATATTTCTTTTTATAATTGTATTATTTTTTTATTATTATTCAAACATTAATAGAAATTAAACAGAACTGCAAGTGACTGCTATCTTGAACAACCCATACTGTCAATTATCACTAAGCCCAAGCTTTCACTTGAGAGACAACCACCCAGCACTGAAAAGTCTTTATCTTCATGCAGGAGAACCATTGACCAAGGAATTAAGGTGTTCATTCAAGCACTCGCTTTAGCAGGCAGCCACCTAAATTACTTTTTTTCTGATTGAGATTGAATCAGTTCTTCCAATATGTCTTACTGCACACCCTAGTGTGTGCTACTGCTTGCATGTACATATTATGCAGTATAATATTAGGAAGCAAATACAATGTCATTTAATATAATTATTATTGATCTGATAGATAGGATGTGGATGTTTTAAAAATGTTTTAATATCATTTTAAATATATAATGAAGTCAAGATGTTGATGACTTATTATGACATATTACACTGCGTTAGCATTGGGCAAATGGCAGGAATGATGGTACAATAAGAACTGCACTGATCAAGTTACTGGTAGGCCATTATTTTGCTTCTAAGTCACTTGTTGGGGGAAAACAACCTCTATATCACCAAGAGCGAATTGGAGAGACCTGTGGTTCTGTGAATCCCCAGTGCAGATGTTTGAGCTCACTCTGCTGCTGATAGAAACAAACGGGACTGGTGTCATAAAACATGGCATTGGTTTTCAGTTATCATTTGTCTTATTAACAGCATAACAATTACACCATAAATAGTTTTTCACAGACATACACAGATGTGAGATATGCTAGTAAGTATTATTGTTGTATTTAACTTATAATTGGCATAAATAATACTGTATACTAACCAGCAACAGTAGCATACCAAATATAATAACTATATTCATAATAAAGTAATACTGTATCCCTTTCATTTGAATGTCTTTACCAGTTTAAAAGATGTATCATGTTGCATTTATTGATCAATGAAAGACCTGAAAATGTGTGCAGTGGTGGTATATCAAGACACATATACATGCCACCTCTCAATATTCCAATTACCAAGCCTGCCCTTTAGCACTTAAAGATTGAATTCTTAAAGTGGTCATTATATTAAGTGACACTGTATCCATCCATGCTTGTCAATTCATGTATTTTCTGGGTAATCAGATTTCTTTTTTTCCAAATGAAAATATCACAACAAAACATAACCAAAGTATAAATTACACCTGGTTTGTTCCTTTTGCTGAACAGTGTTTCGTTTTGCCTTACCCTTGAAGGATTAGAAAAGTCATGTATTTGTTTAGAACAGCAGGGTAATTATTGTAATTACAGAGTGGTTTTAATGACTCCAGTGATATTTTATTGTAAAAATCAAATTGCAACTGAACGGATGTTCCTCTTAATGAATATATCATTTGCTCAAAGAAAGAAGGACATTGATAATCTCAAACATGAAAGCTGGGGTGGACAAGCGCTTTACAGTTTGAGTGACTACAAGCCGAGCATATGTGAATATGAGGTTCAATATGAACCTCAGGCTGACACGCATTGTATTGAAATATGAAAGCTACACAGTGTACCCAATACAAACAGACGGAGCACATATTTCAGTGGCCATGGAAGTCACTATACAATAAAATAAACTTGAAGTGCTGGATAGTATATAAGAGGGATGAAACATTATGGCATTGCTGCCCACAGCCTCCAGATAAAGCCTAATGTTTTAGAATTAGAATCTGCATCCATTTTTATCAAATTAATAGGCCCTACTTTGTATATTTTGAGATGTGGGTATGCAATGGGGAAATAATAAAACCACATATTTTTGTCTGAAATGATTTACTGAATTGATATTGTGGCAGAGATGAATCTACCATATGACAATACAGTATGTCTATAATGTTCACTCTGATTGATCTTTCAGTTTACATATTCTTGAGTTAACACCTGCATATAAAAAGTCTCTTTTATGCAACCCTAGGAGGGAGGTCATTAAATGCAGGTTAAACTGTAGTATTCATAAAAAGCTTTTTCTTTAAATGAAATAACTATAGAAATAACTACAACACACCATCCTTAAATAACACTTTTGTTACGTGGTGCATGAATTGTAATCGGTATATGTTCATAACTGTTGCTGCACCTTCTAGTCCCAGACCAAGAACACTGTCTTCCTTGCGTTCAGATGGCTATAATTCTTAACAAAAATAAATACAACTTCAATATAGTTGCTATTTGACATACATTACCTAAAAAAGCTGTGGGAATGAACCCTTCTGGATTTATCTGCACTACAATCCCCTGGCAGCTCCAAACAAATCAGCAATACTTAGTAGTGACATTAAATATCATTTAAATTAATTTTACACAAGAATTCATTTGAATTATTCCAAGACCTACTGAGCCAAAACAAGTTCCCAGACTGCACAGCTTTGCAAAGCAGTAATATGTAATTCAAATTGTTTTAAACTGTTTGCCTGAGGTCTCTTTCAGATCTATGAGTCTATCATACTAAACAAGGCAATCTGCAGTTAATGGTTCATTTTACAAGACAGGTAATGTTAAAAGCAATAATTGGTGGTAATTCTCCTCTTCCAAATTGTATAGAATGTTTTAGATTGCGTTTGGGCAGCAGGCAATAAAACAACTTCAGTAAGAGTTACATCCCGAAGGGTCTGCTATTCAGTCTCCAAAAGATTTGTTTTATTTTTATCAAATTTTTTCAATCTAGGATACACACCTGTAAGGAACATGTTATTTTCAAGGTGTCTGAGAGGTTTTTGTTTCTCAGCCTCTTGCTGTAATTGAACAAATAAGAGTTGAGTGTTTTTGGTTTTTGTTTTGTAAAATTAAATTCATTAGTGCAAGTATGTCCCTTAATTATTGTGCAAAAAAATGAGAGAAAAGGGATTTCATTATGCAAGACTTATTTGAGACTACCCAATTAAATTATAGTGAAATAACAATGTGGAAAAATGAAATTACTTGATCACTCAACCAAATTAATAACACAAACAATTAAATCTGGTCCTGAAAAAACAGCTACAATGAGATTATATCTGAAGATTCTTCAATCATGTCCTAAGAAAAATAATACACTATTTACATATACTGAATAGATCCTCTAGTATCTGAGAAAAAAAAAAACAATGGGTTGAAATGTTATCAGTAGTCTAGTACTTCAAGACAACCTCAAAATCAAGACGAAAACGAGCTTCTGAGATCATTTTTTTGCATCAGGAAGTCTGTGAAACACTCCAGAATTATGAAGGCTCTACACATCAAGGGAGAAGAGGTTATAAAGGGGCAGCCATTGCACTGCCTTCTGAACCTCATAAACGTTACAAGTGAAACACAAAACTTGCAACACTACCAGAATTGGAACTACTTATATTCTGCCGATGGATAGCACACACACCCAAGTGTAAAGAATGACTACTTATTCATGGAACTGATAACTTTCTTTTTTTCATAATCCCCTCAATGGTTTGATATCATTATAATACTCCAACCTTCCTATATTCCACTGTGTATGTGATAAAAATATCTCTGATACGACTCAAATTGCTGTCAGAATAAGCCGGCACCAACATGATAATGATTCACTTTATTTCCCAAGGGTTCTTGGTTACATTTTCCCTATCCCTCTTCAATATCATTCACCCACTGTGAAATGATATGCAAAACCCTGTGATTATCATATCATTGGATTAAGGAATAATTTTCCAAGAGCCTTGTTTCACATTTAAAGCACACTGGCTGCATTATTGTGTAACGGTGAGGGTTCAGACTATATGATAGTAGATATACAGACATGCTCAAATTTGTTGGTACCCCTCCACAAAAATCGAAGAATGCACAATTTTCTCTGAAATAACTTGAAACTGACAAAAGTAATTGGCATCCACCATTGTTTATTCCATATTTAATAGAAATCAGACTTTGCTTTTGATTTTTTATTCAACATAATATTGTAAATAATAAAACAAATGAAAATGGCATGGACAAAAATGATGGGACCCTTAACCTAATATTTTGTTGCACAACCTTTAGAGGCAATCACTGCAATCAAACATTTTCTGTAGCTCTCAATGAGACTTCTGCACCTGTTAACAGGTAGTTTGGCCCACTCTTCCTGAGCAAACTGCTCCAGCTGTCTCAGGTTTGATGGGTGCCTTCTCTAGACTGCAAGTTTCAGCTCTTTCCATAGATGTTCGATAGGATTCAGATCAGGACTCATAGAAGGCCACTTCAGAATAGTCCAATGTTTTGTTCTTATCCATTCTTGGGTGCTTTTAGCTGTGTGTTTTGGGTCATTATCCTGTTGGAGGACCCATGACCTGCAACTGAGACAGAGCTTTCTGACACTGGGCAGTATGTTTAGCTCCAGAATGCCTTGATAGTCTTGAGATTTCATTGTGCCCTGCACAGATTCAAGGCACCCTGTGCCAGGCGCAGCAAAGCAGCCCCAAAACATAACCAAGCCTCCTCCATGTTTCACTGTAGGCATGGTGTTCTTTTCTTTGAAAGCTTCATTTTTTCATCTGTGAACATAGAGCTGATGTGACTTGCCAAAAAGCTCCAGTTTTGACTCATCTGTCCAAAGGACATTCTCCCAGAAGGATTGTGGCTCGTCAATATGCATTTTAGCAAATTCCAGTCTGGCTTTTTTATGTTTTTCTTTCAAAAGTGGAGTCCTCCTGGGACTTCTTCCATGGAGCCCACTTTCGCTCAAAAAGCGACGGATGGTGCGATCAGAAACTGACGTACCTTCACTTTGGAGTTCAGCTTGTATCTCTTTGGCAGTTATCCTTGGTTCTTTTTCTACCATTCGCACTATCCTTCTGTTCAATCTGGGGTCGATTTTCCTCTTGCGGCTGCGCCCAGGGAGGTTGGCTACAGTTCCATGGACCTTAAACTTCTTAATAATATTTGCAACTGTTGTCACAGGAACATCAAGCTGCTTGGAGATGGTCTTGTAGCCTTTACCTTTACCATGCTTGTCTATTATTTTCTTTCTGATCTCCTCAGACAACTCTCTCCTTTGCTTTCTCTGGTCCATGTTCAGTGTGGTGCACACAATGATACCAAACAGCACAGTGACTACTTTTCTCCATTTAAATAGGCTGAATGACTGATTACAAGATTGGAGACATGTGTGATACTAATTAAAGAAACTAATTAGCTTGAAATATCACTATAATCCAATTATTTATTATCTTTTCTAAGGGGTACCAACAAATGTGTCCAGGCCATTTTAGAATATCTTTGTAGAATCAGCAATAATTCATCTCTTTTCACAGCTTCTTTGCTTTATTCTATGACATACCAAAGGCATGCAAGTGTACATGATAAAATAGCTTTTAATCTCATCACTTTTCAGGAGGAATGAAGCATTATTTCAATGAGCTGTAAGGGTACCAACAAATTTGAGCACGTCTGTATGTCTAGAATTCTCCTTGTCCATATTTTATTTTATGATGATAACCATTTTGCCCTACACTCATCATGCACAAATGTGGACAAATGTTTTCTACACCAAAGAACCACATTATAATGCATTTATTACAAAGTGGATAACTGGTTATTGTAAGCAATCCCCACAGCTGGTGCTCAAACATGATAATTCTATCAATTCAGTACTTTTACAAGCAATTTGACCTGGAAATCTGAATGCAGCATATGTCACATTCCCGTTTGCGCAGGATCATTGATGTGCTCCTTCCACATTTTTTTAAAGGAAGGGGTGTTACACAGACATAACATCATTTTTGTCGCAGTTTCATACTCAGACTAACCCTTAGATCTGATTGTTTAGAAATAAGATTTGAACACAATTCCCTGTGCCATGTAAACATACTGATTGTCAACAAACTCCAACGCTACCAATCAAAGCTAAACTAATATCTGTAGCACTGGAAGGGAATGTATTGCATGGCCAATCAATGGTGCTTCACTGAAGTCAAAGTGAAAATAAAGTCAAGGGACTTCTTATCAGTCAATACAAACAGCAACAAGAGTTCTACACTGGTGTGCAATGCACATAATCTACACATAGACTTCTTGAAACAGAATTAATCTATGTGAAAGATTGTACACACCCATGCAACGTGTAATGAAGGGCAAATACATTGTCTGAGTAATTCCTTTTTCATACAGACACCAAAGTTACATACAGTAAACATGTTTTATCTTTACTGAACATTATTGTGTTTTTCAACCAAATTAGTATAAACTCATTGGAATAGATCTCTTGTGCACCCAAAACTATTTACTTTAACTGAATTCAGGTCACCACTAATTATGATTCCTGCACGAGTCGAGTGTTAATCAATCATTTTTTTATGCAATTAATCATGTGCTACCTGGTCTAATTTTCTAGAGAATGTAAAATGAGTTATTCAGTTGGCTTTCCATTAATTAATTCCTGTTCTTACTTGTTACTGTAGAACTGGTGTACGCAACCCCAGTCCTGGTGCACCATTCCACTACAAGTTTAATAGGTTCAAAATAATAATTAAGGGCGTCTTTGGAACAAAGTCCTTTTGCCTTATTAACAAAGCATGTTAAGTTATCACCGATTTTTTGTAAACCAAAAAAAAAAAAAAATGCTGATAACATTGCAACCAACAGTGAAACGACAATCAAACAACTTCTGTAGCTTCTACTGGCTTTTTACTTTGGCAAGTAGTCTGGTATGTGTATTGCCTGTATAATAAACAATAAGATTTCCTGTTGACCCCTATGTAACTTGATAAACTTCTGACCAATCTCTATGTTTTATGCACGCGTATTCTTATGATAAAGTGATGATGCAATGCTTTGCGACTTCTTAAGGTAAGAAAGCGAATGATGCATGAACAGGTTAAAAATAGTCATATACATTTGAACGTTTATCGGATTATAGCAAAATGCAATCCAATCATCTATAGGAGGCTAAAAATGTATGATAAAAGTTTGGTGCAAAATCAAGGCAGTTAGCATGTTCACCCTTATGTGGAAAAGACAGACAGACACAATCAGCATATAAGGGTCTCCATTTTTGAATGTGAACCCTAAAAACATGCTGACTATAAACTACCTTTATTCTGCTGTATAATCAATGACCAGATTTATTAGCATGCACAGATGTTTGCTCATGAAGAATACAAAAATCTGCATTAGGGTAAATCTGGCAGCATAATTGTGCAAATATTGATGTCACAACTTAGCGCACAATATTGTTAAACTGTCTCTTTGCTTATGTACATAACTTGAGTTGATGAGAAATCTTCTGACCACGTGTTAAGGAGCCAGATCCAAATCCACAATATGCCCAGAATCCATGTGTCTAATGTTGGAGCTCATAAGGGGACTCACAACTGAGTCTTCTTCTGGCACATACTGTGCGCTTAAAATGTAAATCAAAAAATGTGTTTTAAAAACACAATGTTTTATTGTTAATTATTTTACTGCATGGATGGGGTTACAGTTAAACTCGTGTAGAATGTGACCGTCTCCAGACTGATTAATTTATTGCTTATCTGGAGACGGTCACATGTATAAAAACCTGCGAAACGTGAGTAAAGAGAACTTAAATAGAGAAATAACAATTGCTGCACTTGTTTGTTCCGTGTCTGTATTGTTTGTCTGTTTTGGCCACCGTGCCATTTACTTTTGTGAGAAGTGTTTTGTTTGTTCAACCTTTTTATTTAACAATAAACTCGCGCAGCAGCGCTTCACTCGCAGTATTGTTGTCTGTCTCTTCCTGGTCTGACACGACCCACAAGCCACCCGGGTCACAATGGTGTACACAGCATTTGCTTTCATGCATTCTTGTTCTGAGGAAAATGTATTTTTCAGATAACTTCATTCCACTGGCAATTCCTAAATTCAATCTGAAGTGTAGTATCAGGTTTTGGAAAGTCATCGGGCTGCAATAACTGTAACTGTTCCCTTAGACTGACCAAGACTACTAATGGCTTGTAAGTACAAATAATTGTAATATATATTGACAGTGAATCATGTTATCAGCTTTCAGCAGTGCAGGCATTAAGTTTCAAAATATTACTGTAATGCCAACTCCTTCCATTGTGAAATGTATTGTATTACAGGCTGTTATAAGAACTCTCTTTCCATTTTATGTTTAGGCCTTGTGTGACACATTAGTCTCTGGTTTTGTCCAAAAGAGAGAACCTTTGCTTGTAAGCAGTATATTTTCAGGTTTCATTGTCCTCAAAAAGAGATACTGTAAAACGTTGTTTTGCCAATGAAAAAGAATGCACTGTCACATGGTCCGTCAATGGAATGTGACACGTTACTATAACTTTAACATTGTGCAAGAGTTGCTGCATTAATTCTTATGATTTTCCACATTAGCTGTAACATCCAAAATCAATAAGAAACCATACAGCAATCGCTCCTCTGCAACTGTTTTCAAAAGTAAATGTAACTGTTGAGTTCCAAATCCAGAACAAAGCTGCTGGAAGGATTCACGGCTGCAAAGTCCACCCTGTGACAGGTTTCTTGATATAGAAACGTAGAGCTGCCTCAACATGTTCACAGTCATTGTCATAATAAAAATGCATGATGTGAAGGCTCAGGTTCACAAACACAGGACACTATGTTAACACCCAGATCCCAGTGATGACAGAAGTCAACCATGATTCATAGTGTCCACTATATTTCACATACTTTTTCTCTGGCTTATAAGTGAACTGGAGCATTAGTAAATAGAGTAGTATGTATAAATTGACGTGCAAATACGGTATAGTTAAAAATGGCACATACAGGAACAGTGTGAGTGGTAATGTACAAAGAAGAGTAAACGATAATTAAGAGTCGCTATTGCATTCATTTTAATATGTGCTCTCTACTGTGTTGATCAATGTCAATAAAATCAAAAGGGGTCCATTGGGAGAAGCAGAGGTCATCCACTAATAAATAATAATTCTCAGTAGGTTGGGGCTGCTATGCCATCTAGCTTCCACAACACTTATTCAATATTTTATAGCTGTAATAGAATATAACTTCCTTTAGAGGAAAGAAATCAAATGCACAATAAGCCATTTGTGGGATTCATGGGTGCATTATAAAATGAAAATGAGAGTACCTGAAGTTAGCTCAATGACTTACAGTACATTTTACTGTTGAATCAGTGAAGCAGGAAAAATTACACCATAAAAGAGCGCAAATAAGCAATATAAGTAGGCCACTATTTTTACTGCTCTCATTTTAAAGTGCTGTGCATGCATTCATTTGAGGTTTATTACAAAACGAACTAGTACAATTGATTAGGTTCCAAGTTATATTTATTCATGACTTAATTTATGTAGCCGATATCACTGTCCTCTGGAAAGTCTATTTAAATGTCATGATAATTAATTGAATTTATAAATCCAGCACTCTTAAACCTGGGTAACTTTTACATAGTTTCCTTATCGGGGTACAGAACCTTATTAATTGCTCTGTGTAGACCCTGTAGGATGTTCTCTTCTGCCATTTAAACTATACTACTAAAGATAAAGTATTTTTGTACTATTTAAAGCACTGTAATTATATGTACTGTAATTAGAAAATATGGAAACTGTTGAAAGAAAACATAATAAAAAAGGCATACCGAATTCAATATTGCAGTGCAGTAGCTTAGGAAAATAAGGAGAAAACAAGTCAAGGTCATTCATATTGGAACTTGTTTGAGATGTTCTTTAGGAACGTTCCTGGTAAAAAATATTGGTGAACAACAGATCCTGGTAATTATCCAACTGATGGAAGGACAGATGTACTTTAGGATGACAATACTCCTTCACAATACTCAATTTCAAAGCACATTACACTACAACACAATACAGAAATGTATCTACATGAAGCAATTATGCAAAGTTTATAGTTCTATGAAAGGTTTAAGTTATAATTTGTGTCTATGGTGGTCCAGATTGGCTGAGGGGCGTGCCCGGGGATGCTGTGCGGAGTTAATACCACAGTTCGAGGCTACTGCACGGCCATTGCTACACAGACGGGCGCTAAGTGGAAGCTTTTTTTTGTTAACATCAAGGAAGGGAGCGTCAGCTCTGCAGGACCTACTCTGGAACCTTTCAACTGCTAGACGGTGCCTGTGAAGGCACTTGCCCAGCCAGGACCGCCGGAATGTCCCGGAGTTGCTGGGAGGCAGATCAGTTTAGGGGATGGCGATCCCAAAACAATACAGAGACGGTTACCATAGAGTAGTAGGTTCCTGGAGCGGTACGTCTCGTATAATGAGACTAGCGCTCGCCATTTTGTGTGGCAAGCTTTTATTTTTAGCTTTGTTTTCTTTTCTTTCCTGTTTTTTTATTAAATGTGACACTAGGGATACCATTGGTGGTACCCTAGTGTCTGCAAGTGTGTTGAAAATAAATCTGCGCACCTGTGCGGCATGTCAACACCAGTGCTCTGTGTCTACCTCATTATTATCCAGTGATGACCCGCACATATAACACATCACCCTGTTACAGGTGGCCTAACAAGATGTGTTGAAATATACTGAACCATTAAAATATTGCCTTTAACAATATGATACCATGAAAATAACAGGTACAGCAGACCAATGCAATTAATGTATAATCTAAACTTTTAAAACATGCAGGAAACAGAATTCATCCTGGCTTGGAATGCAAATGTACTGGCATTGCATGTAGAATACACAATTAACACAACTAAAAAACAATTAGCTCTACACCCATGTCGGTAGAAAGGTGAAAAGTTATAATCAATATGCTAATACTTAGTGGGATTCTTTTTCCTGATTTTTTTTTCAACTTGTAGCCATAAATTATCATGGTAGAGAAAGTTTTTCTTAATTTTGTAGTGTTCCAAAAGCTTCCCAAGGCTGTTTGTTAGATGTTTGGAGATCAATACGTTTGGAATTAACAGATGCTCTCTGAGAAAAGAGGTGAGGTGTTTCACTAATTTGGTTAGGAATAGATTTTTCAATCTTGTTACCAGTCAGAATGTTTGGGTTGAGTAATTTGCTACAAGACTGCCATACTTACCTTTAATATTAGCTACAAAACACAGAGGAACAGCTCATAAATTGTAGAGTATATCCTGCTACAGACTGTGATTATAGAATACAATTGAGATTATTGAAAGAGGCTTTTCAGGTACCATATTTTATCTCACTGCATGAGTATGGGGACACTTTGTATCAGTCTGGCAACGAATGATTACTTTTTAAACTAGAGAAGCTATATACCTGTGCTATAACAAAATTGCACATTTAATTTAAAATGTAATTTTATCATACTGACCATTGTACGCTGTTGGTAATAGTAAACGGGCCGACAATCATAACATTTATGATTTCTGATTCATGTTTGAGGGTGAGTATTGCCAAGAAACTCAAATAGTTCAGCATATTGAATAGAAGAAGAAAAGAAAGCCATAAATAATTACATCAAAACAGAAATGATTTAATGAAAAAACCTAAAACCTCCAGGTTACACTGCAGTATATGTTACAGGGCATTATACATTGTAGGCAATAAAGGAAATGACAGGGCCATTAACATATAACGCTGGTGTAAAACTGTGTTGTTTGCTTTAAACTATAATACTTACTACACAAGATTGTAATAAAATGTATGTAATGTTAGATCATTAAAATACATTGCCACCAAGTAACCCTGTGAGTCAGAAATGAGTAACTCAATGGAAACATAAAATTATTAATGTGATAATTTATGAACACTTACTAGAAACAGAACCTATTTTTTCAATAAGTTTGAAATCATGTGGGAGGTAGATGTAAAATCACTACGGTTTTGTTAGATTCAATTTAATGCAGGGTGTAAGAATTTTAGTAAAGTTCAGCGGGTGTTCATTTTCATATCATGTTGCTTGAACACATGTTTTCTATAGGAAATTAAGAAGCTCTGGAGAATGTAATAAAGGCATCTTTCTAAAAGTGGGGAAGGCAAGGTCTGGGGTGAGTGTGTAGCCGGGGATGTCACCAGGTATTATGAACAAAAGGCTTTGTACAATTCATGGTCACATAATCTAAGACATGACTGCAAAGAAAGGCACTTACTAGATCCTGAAATCTGGAGCAGATTTGACATGCCCAACCACCTGTCCGAAAGGGTATTTGATGCACCTTAATTGGTTTCTTCAATTTACAACCAATAAGAGGAGTGCTGGAGACATACATGGTCTTCTATCTGTCACCACAATGGGCTTTTATTTTGCAGCAAACAGACCCAACACAAGCACTGTACGAACAGGTAGGCAGGGATTATCAAGGAAATAAACAACTGAACAATTCAGTTTGGTTCAAGCTATTTTATTGATGGACTAAAAATTACATTAGGATCTGCATTGCAATAATTTGATCCCAGCTACTAAGGCAACCACTTTTAAATGTCCATCATCAACCCACTTAGCTTTGTTTAACAGAAAGATTTAAACATGTTTTGTACTTTTTGCAAAGTGTTGTTTGCAGCTGTTTTTATTGTAGATTTACAGAATGACAGATGGCAGTAAAAGCTTTCAGTGCTACACCGTGTTCTATGCAAATTCAGCATGTGTTTTTCCAAATGCTCTGTACTATACCACCTGTGTGCAAATAACTTTTTCTTACATATATGAATTATTTTTCTTCCTTACTGGAACAGTGTATTATTCTGTGCTGAAGTTTTATGTTCTCTGCATCTAAGATCTAATCTGCTATCAAATCCTCTGATGGGATTACCTGTTGTACATTATTTAGTGGAACAATGCAATATTGTCCCATTTTAAACTTGAATTATTTTCAATTGGTCTGAAGTTGGTAAATTGTTGGCCAGTCATGAAGCTGTAGCAGGCAATCCGTTTGTGTAAGTGGTGATTCTGATGGAACTTGTTAAGCAGCACATGGAATAATTGAGACAGAAGTGTGTGCCATATTAGCTTTCAATTATTGAAAATGAATTGCATTGTTTTTTAATGGGATGGGCATTTTCCAAGACCCTGCCTAAACCAGAATATGTTAAAAAAAAACGAAAATGTGTTTAAAGGTGGGGTTTTTACACCCACTTTCTTCTTGTATTTATACTGATTAATTAATTCTCATATGTATGGGGTCTGTTGTCAATATTTTGAGAAGATTGTATATAACAATTTTACATATAAAGGCTTATATATAAGTATCTGTGCAATGATCGAGTGTCAAGTTAATTAAAAACTAAAATATGATATCCAAGCACAGTTGCTACAGATTTTGCACCATAATAGCGTATTCTTTTTCAATAAGTTGATGGTTACTTCCCTTAAGCGATACTGACCTCCCATGGGCAGCTCATCAAGTGATGCTGTTTTTCTCTGCCTTTACTGGTGGTAATGAGTTTCCAATATGTTCAACAATATTGTAGACAGAGTGCAAACTCCCATAGTTGATCTTATGTTTGTTATATTAATGATAACACCAATGATTTAAAGACAATATTATATATATTATATTATATCTGTGAAAGAGCTTTTGTTTCTCAGTTTACATGTTTTAAACGTTTAAATAAAACAACAAACTGCATGTCTTTGTTCTTTTCTATTAAAAAAATAACAGTGTTATATAATGTAATATCAATCATCTGGCCTGTTGAAGACAAGATATTTTTTTGTTGTTTGTTTTTTTTATCTTACTGCTACTTACTGTGCAACACAGAGACTAAATATACAGATGACTTCATTTCACAAATTGCTCACATATTTTCCATCCTGCTTCACACATATCATGCCAGCATGTTGAAGTCTGTGGATGTCATTTTTTGGAGAGGCATAACACATTTGGAATTTTTTGCTGGTGCTTGGTGCCTTGAATTTGTAATGTTTCCCTTTTAAAAACTACCTGTAAGCACTGTATGTATTCAATGTATAAATGTTAGTAGAAATCTGACCCTATTAGCTTGGGGTTCATGGTGAATTACTAAAATCCATACCCATAACCCTCACCGTGTTGTCAATTTGTCCGGTGCCAATTGCTCTAAGAACATTCACATTTCCAGGATGATCTGCACATACATTTTACCCCAACCCTTTAACTTCGTCCTAACATTAAAGGCAGTGTTTTTACATATGTTTTTATATATGTTATTTAAAGATGTTGGTGTTGGTGTAACCCATGCTACACCACATATTGTGAACCAAAACTGCCACTCCTACAAGGAAAAAAAGCTTAGCTTCACTTCTGATAATAATGTAAAATGATGACTCGCAGAGGTACCACTGTTCACACCACACTTTAATTGGAAACAGGCCACAATAGGAATTTTACAGTATTGCATGTATCTCATTTATGGTTCTCAGATATATAAAAATGAAATGCCACCACAATTTAAAACATAAAAAATAATAATCTGAGCCCACTAGGGACGTGAGGTGAGCAAAATAAACCAACACCACAACCATTTATAAAAGAAAGCTGCATCAAAAACATGAAAAAAAGACTGTAAGAGGACTGCTCTATCTGTTTGACACAAGATGTACATTTAAATGCTAAAATCCTGAGGTCACTCATGTACCACATTTAATTAGATGGTAATTAATAAAGGATTTAAATTATATCTGTTTTATCATGCTGGCACTGCTTAAGCAAGCTCACCAGCTGTATAAAGCCAACCTCTGTTCTGCATTGTATTTCCGTCTGAATGATGTACATTTATATGCTAATTGGTTGTTACGGTCCATCCTCTACTAATTCCATGCTCACTGTGTTGTAAATACTAATACACAATTAACATGCTTTATTAAGATGGCCATTATTTGTTTTTCATTGTTTGATTTGCTAATTAGATTATAAGCTCCTGCATGGCCTGTTCAATTTATGTTTGGTTTAATGCTGTTGTATTCATTGTCTAGTGAAACACCAGAATCAATATAAATTACTGTGAACTCAACTGGATAAAAAATTCTGGAATTACTGTCTGAAATTCATTGCAAACAGAACCACTTTACTGTATTGTTAATATTTTAGTTTTTATTAAACTGACATTTGTTTACGATACATGAATTGATGCTCTTTATTCTCGCATATGTAACCCAGTCCCTATGTAATTACTGCAGGCTTTCTTCAGTCACACTTAAGAGGTTACTGTGTTGTTGCAAAAGTATTTTTCTTTATGTTTTACATCTGCAAATCTGCAAAAATCAGACCCAAAAGCAATCCATAGAAATACAACAGAATTGAAAACAATGCTGTAGCACTTTTATATTACATCCTCTGGGCTGCCAAATGGAAGATATTTCATTCCATGTCACATGTTGCAGTCAGAGGTTTAAATCAAAATATAATAATACAAACACCACACCTTTGCATTTTTATCTATTTGACTTATTTTATCCAAACAACCAGAAGATGTCAACCTTTTTACAAAAAAAAACCTCACTAATTCAAAAACAATGTATAGAAATATTTCAAAAGAATATTATTCATAAATATTGCAGCTTAACATTGTCAGTGGTACAATCCAAAACTTTTTCTTAAAAAGAAAAAGATTCAAATGATTATTTGCAATGAACTTTGGGGCAGATATTCAAAAGATATGTGAGTTTCTCAAAGGCAGTGGCAGGATTTGTTCCTCTCAATTCTGTCTTGAGAAACAATTGTGCCGACCACTGAAATTTAAAACCGGAGGGGAGAGAAAACCCTTGCTCATTTTTTCATCACAAGTTTTATTTTCTCAGCTCTGGAGGAGGAGTTGTGAATAATTAAGCAAGTTGTTAAAACAGAGATTATGTGGGGATCCAATGCTTTTAAATGGGCCATTATACCCATCTCACAACTGCAGAAACTGAAACAGACAATTTTCGCCTTGTTTAATTTCCATCTCTAGACTGCAACCAGTGGTCGGCAATATGTAACTTTTAGCACCAAGTTCTTCCATGTTGCTAAAAAGTATGGAACATGTCTGTATCGTATAGAATGAAACAACTACTGTGGTTGTATTACATATAGCTCTCAGGAGAGAGCCCTGCACACTATTAGAGGGGGCAGGGCAAAGTTCTGCTTGTATATATGTTTTGTATTATTATTATTATTATTATTATTATTATTATTATTATTATTATTATTATTATTATTGTGATTTATTTATGTTTATAAAGGTGACGGCGAAAAAGCCGAGTTTCTGTTATTGTTTGGCAGCATCAATGGGATTGAAGCCCCATCTACCAAAACTTGTGCAGAAAGTGGTCATCTCCCAATTTAATTAATTGATTAATTTGTTGCTAAACGGTAGATGATCACCAGCATAAGAGAGAGAAAGAGAGACGGGAAATTAAAAACAAAACCGTTACGAGTGCTGGAAGCTCCGCACCGTATTCGATTGCTTGGATTTTGTGTGCGAGACCTGTTTTTGTTTACCGTTTTACTTTTGCTCTGTGAGCAGTGTTTTTGTGTTTAAATATTTTATTTATTTTTGTTTCAATAAAAACAGTGCCGCAGTGCGCTTTTGCACCCAAGTATTTGTCTGTGTAGTTCCTGTTTCTGGCCTGATGTCACCACTCAGCCATCCTGTCACAAGCGCACTATTGGCTTAGCCTCTAGCCCTTTCAGTGTTTACGTAAAACGTATTTTGATCTAATAAAGGGCAGAGTACAGCATGTAGTTTGTAATCTATCTAGTGGATTATAAGAAGTTTAGTTCTTATATTTGAAGATTTTTTTTTCTTTTTTGGTCTTTTAGATTTGTTTCATGTTTGCATAGCTTATTTGAGAAGATACCTCTCTGATTATGTCATGTGTGTGGAGTTATTTTGAGAATGTACATGCTGAACAACATTACATTATAAGGTAACTTTTAATTAACTGCCATATTTTTCAACAGCAAAAAGTAGAACACAGAGGTACTGTAGCAACTGAAAACCAAACCCCATTCTCCAGGTTCAATAACAACAAACTGAGCCAGGATCCATTTAAACAACAGACAGCGACTCTATAATACGGCTACTGGCAAAAGTCTATTGCAGAGTGGTGTGATCAGGTTGCCATGGAGATTTTAATACATTAGCAGTTTAACATATATTGATCTCCTGAAATTAGAGTTGTGAAACAGATTGAAATTAAAAAGGTAAAAAAAAAAAAGTTCTGTAACTGATGCTTGCTCTTAAAGATATTTGCTTTACCTAATTACCCAAGTGGCTTGATTTACTATATTTAAATTCCTCTCATAGACAGTGTAACAGGGTGCTGTGTTATGTGTGTGGGTTGTTACTGAATAATACTGAGCCAGACACTGGTGTTGACACGCCGCACAGGCCTGTAGATTTAATTAACACACAAGTGCTGACACTAGGGTACCAGCAATTGTAGCCCTAGTGTAACATTTATTATTATTATTATTATTATTATTATTATTATTATTATTATTATTATTATTATTATTATTATTATTACACTATGTAACACAATTTTTGTTCCTGGGTAGTAAGTGTTATTTCCTAATTGCTTATGCCTCAAAAGTATAGAAAATGGCTATTATTCCCCACAAACTTTGCTTTTGTGACCAGGACAGTGATATTTTGAAATTTACCTATTTCCAATGAGAAAACGGGCAAATTTGTGTCTTTTCGTTCACATAAAGTCAGAAAAAAACAACATATGAATCCAAATTAACATGTATTTATACTAGAGTAATACAAAAATGACTACAAAAGATTTAGAAGCGAGTAGTTTTTCGAGATTTACGATTATACTGTAAATCACTTTCACGAATCAGCCCCCAAATGTAGTCTCCCATCATGTTCTCGTTATACTGTCCTTGGTAGCGGCGTTCAAAGTCCAGTATATCCTGGTGGAAGCGCTCGCTTTGCTCCTCTGAGTATGCTCCCATGTTCTCCTTGAATTTATCAAGATGAGCATCAAGGATATGGACTTTGAGGGACATCCTACAGCCCATTGTGCCGTAGTTCTCAACCAGCTCCACATAGTTTTCGGCCTTGTGATTGCCCAGGAAGCCCTGAACCACTGCGACAAAGCTGTTCCAAGCCGCTTTCTCCTTACTAGTGAGCTTCTTGGGGAATTCATTGCACTCCAGGATTTTCTTTATCTGTGGTCTGACGAAGACACCGGCTTTGACCTTTGCCTCAGACAGCTTAGGGAAGAAGTCTTGAAGGTACTTGAAGGCTGCCGACTCCTTATCTAGAGCTCTGACAAATTGTTTCATAAGGCCCAATTTGATGTGCAGTGGTGGCATCAGCACCTTCCGTGGGTCCACCAGTGGCTCCCACTTGACGTTGTTCCTCCCCACAGAGAACTCGGTCCGCTGTGGCCAGTCCCGCCTGTGGTAGTGCGCCTTGGTGTCCCTGCTGTCCCAAAGGCAAAGATAGCAGGGAAACTTGGTAAAACCGCCTTGGAGACCCATCAGGAATGCCACCATTTTTAAGTCTCCTATGACCTTGATGCCATCTCAGAAAAATGCAGATATGTATCCACTTAGGCAGCTGGAACTAAACTGAACTGGTGGGCTTAAGGCCCCTGTATTTATACTACTATTTATATTACTGGAAAGTTCTAGAAGTTACTCCAAGTTTACTCAGCACTGAATCTATCTGGAATGTTCTGGAAAATAGGTAAATTTCAAAATATCACTGTCCTGATCACAAAAGCAAAGTTTGTGGGGAATAATAGCCATTTTCTATACGTTTAAGGCATAAGCAATTAGGAAATAACACTTACTACCCAGGAACCAAAAAAAAAAAAAAATTGTTACACAGTGTTATTATTATTATTATTATTATTATTATTATTATTATTATTATTATTATTATTATTTGTTTATTTAGCAGATTCTTTTATCTTACAGAGACTATGGTGTGTGAACTATGCATCAGCTGCAGTGTTACTTACAAAACAAAACAAAACTAAAAATAAAAGTTTGCCACACAAGGCGAGCACTAGTCTCACTAAACGGTAACCCTCTCTATACTGTTTTGGGATCAACATCCCCTAAACTGGCCTACTACTGTTGCTCCCAAAGTCCCAGCCTCCCAGCCTCCCAGCAACTCTGGCCCGTTCCGATGGTCCTGGCTGGGCAAGTGCCTTCACAGGCACCGTCTTGCAGTTGAAGGGTTCCGTAGTAGTTAATCCTGCGGAGCGGACGCTCTCCTGGGTTGTGGTCGTGTGCAGGGTTGATACGAGTCTGCAACACAACACGAAACAAAACGCAGCAATCTTCTTAGCGCCCGTCTCTATGGCAATGGCAGTAGCCAAGAACTGTGGCGTAGATGCTTTTTTAACACTGCATAGCTTCCTTGGGCCCGCTCCAGTTCCTGCTTGAAAGATATTGTCAACAGCTGTGACAACATGTTCTTCCTTACAAAAAAGTATGCGGTACTATTGGAGTTTTAAGATTGTCAAGGATGGTCTGCAGCTAAAGCAGTCTTACGACTTCAGTTTCATGATATATTATAAGGCTGATTATTGCCGAGTTGATTGGTATTGCGGAATTGTCAGATTCTGAGCCATAATTATACCTGGAACAGCACAGGGAAATTGTTATGGTCTTCCTTTTTTTGAAAGAAAAGATAAGTGATGAATGGAGGACATCTTAATAGTGTTAGACATAACAGTGTGCAAATGAAAAATCTTATGGGAGATACAGTTCAAGATAAAAGTAGTAACACAGAAAAGCATGGTAGCTGTTTTAAAATAACAAATTCAGTGTTGCAAAGAGAGGTCAAGAGAAATGGCATAACATACATATACTTATAGCATTGATCTTCATCAATCCCAATCAATTAAAGCCTAACATTAAGTATTTATTGACCACATTACCCTGTTGTCTTGTTAAGTGTGCATTGATTATCAATGTATTTTTCAAGTTACGTTTGCTATGAAACCTTACCTATGGGCAACTTTAACTTTCATCTCCCTCTAAACCAGTACCAGTGGAGAGTTGCAGTGGAGAAATCCCAGACAGTATACGTTTGGAAACACTTAAAAGATCTGTCTACGTATATGTATTACCTTTCCATCATTATTATTGACCTATGTGGACATATATTGTGGCTTCTTGAGCACACTGAATGAGATTTACCAGAACTGAACAGACTTTTTACAATTCTATTATGCTGGCCAACAAGAGTTCTATGCATCAGTGAACAAAGCATAGTAGAATATTAGAATATGTAACTTCAAACTTGGATCTGCCACATAATATAATGCTTATTTACAAGAGCCACAATAACAGACCATATTTTATACATATGATGATTATTTTACATCTATTGTTGTACTTGGGATATTCTGTATCAACTTAACCAGTTTTAAAAATGATTCCTACAGAACCATTTTAGATTTTTGAATTTTGTTATGTACATAAATGTGGTTTCTGGGCTAAAGTCTGCTGAGAATGGGAGAAATATAAGTGTTCATCTTTTAAAATGCATTATCCAATGACTGTGAAAAAGCCATAAACCAAAAGTCACTATTGGTTTATTGTGTTTACAGTGGTGTTAGTGGGGGGCTGCGGCTAGAATTCATAGTTCATTTATATCCCATCTGCTGCATGTTGTACTGTAAGATGCTAAAAAAGAGCACAGCAATCAACAGTGTTAGCACAGCACGGCAGCACAGTGAACAGCATCCTAGGAACCTGAAACTAGGAGAAATGACCAACTTTGTTTCATCCAACAACATATATGTAGATTAATAAGCAATGTTTAGGGATCACAGGGTTTCCAGTTTTTTTAAACCACCTGTTACACAAACATGTCAGGTCTGAGCTAGTATAGTTGACACAGAGGGCTTACTTTTCAAAATGTGGTAAGTGGGTTTTCAGTAAATGTACTCCGTTTCAAAATAATACATGCTTTTGCATTTCAACTTCGTTTTGCTCAGTAAAAGTTAAATATACATGTTAAAGTAAATATGAAAGCATTGTATTTGATTTTTATATTTCTAGTTACCGGGCTTTGAAATCCATTCCCAGAATGATCCAACATATAAAATACTTTTAAAGTGTATTTTCTGTTTTTAAATTTAAACAAGCATAGTACCCGTACACTTATATATTATGCTCCAAAGTGTATTTTATTATACTCAAGATCAATATTTTACAAGCACAGATTGACACAAAGGTAGAACATAGTGAATGCAAAACCTTGTAGAAGTGGGCTAACCATATGCCACTCAGTGGTTTAAGAGAGTTGCGACAAAGGCGGCTATCGTAAGTAGAATCCCAGTTCCAGCCATTCAATGCAACTCTACAATCATATTTTTGTGCAAACTCAAGCGTCTTTGTATTATATTTCTGTATAACAATACCTTAAACTGCCAGTAGTTGAAATTCCTGCCCCGCATTGACTGCACTTCCCCAAGAATGGAATGGTAAGTGTGAGAATCAGTAAGAAAATGTAGTGATGGATGTATCCTGTTACCGAAATACTGAATTCTACAGTCAAGTCTATTATTTACACATTTTACAGAAGTAAGAAAAAAGCTATTGATAGTTTTATTCAGTTGTTCTTTACTTTCTGTAGAGATATTTTTCTATTTTTTCATTCCTGGTAAATTTTATATAAAGTAAAAATGAAAAAAGAAGGGCCTTGGGTACTGTGTTCTGTAACTAAAATAAAATTAGATTGATATTGTAGTATGTATTTTATTGAAGAAGATTATATGATAGCTTCACAACAATATCAGCAATGAAAAACAAATATCTACCTGTTTTGCTTGGGCATCAAAGTTTTTTTTCATAGTACAGTACTTTTTATACAACTTAAAGAATAGTGCTTGTCTTTGCATTTTACCGTTGTGCTGATTAAGACATTAACATTGCTATAACTGTCACACTAAATGGGTTATTCTGGAAGGTTTCCATAAAAGAAATCAAGGAAGATCCCAGCCTTTTGTTTGAACCTTTTAAATCAAAGCATCCCTTGAGAATGAATGTTTTATGTGCCACAAACATGCATTGACATGTCTTTGTAGGAAAGAAGACGTGACTTAAAAGCAAAGCTTCTTTCCAGTTTAAACCGTGGAACATTGAAAAACACAAATGTTGGTCAAGCAATGAGAATGAAGTAGAATAGGATCCATAAAACAGCACTGTGATGTACATACAGAGAAAATCTAAAGTAAGATTTTATTAACCAGGCAACAATGAACAGGGATTACACAAAAAATTATGATCAATAATTATCTTTCTTTTCATCTAACTATTATGGTTTGAGGTGTGCTAAGTAACAGCTAAGACTTTTTATGATGGGAATAAGCTATTCAACCCATCAGAGCTCACCATTTTCCTATAAACTGAGGGTGTCTAGCAGCTAAAAATACCACAAGGTATTATCGCTAATTTATTCCATGCATTAATATTAAATAATGTTAGCTAAATGTTGCTAGTTTTCTAGGATTTCAAACAAAATACAATTCTATATATTTAATTAAACTTTAAAACTAAATAAACAAGCCTTCTGTGTAATTTAAACTTGTCTTATATTTCAACAAAATACGTACCAACAGAAGTGTTTTTTTTTTCTTTCATAACAGCTTTTTTAAACAATTCACTGCTGCAAGTCATTCTTTTGAACCTTGACAAAGTCCATCATAGTCTTTTGTTTCAGTGAGGCAAAATATGTTTGTTGGGAGTCACTAAGTAACTGCTTCAGGAGAACTAATTTTACAGAATCCTTCTGCTGTTTACCAAAACATGAATCCTTGCATTGTAGCGCTGCTGTCATGGTCTCGACTCCACTGCGTTTAGACTGACACATGTGTGTGTGTGTGTGTGTGTGTGTGTGTGTGTGTGTGTGTGTGCGTGTGCGTGTGCGTGTGCGTGTGCGTGTGCGTATGTGCTCATGAGATTCTACTGTACTATTTTAACACACTTCCAGTTCCTACCCATTGACAAGATTGGTTTCATGGATTTAGGGGGGTGACTTATTTCACTATTTACAGAACTAGTTGACTTAAGCTGTCTGTCACCTGTTTCTAGTCACAGTTTGTTTGATGATGTCATGACACACCACAGCAGTAATTTTCTTGAAGCTAATACTTCTGCTGTATAACAACTGACCATTTGAGAAATAATAAGAATTAGTATTTTGTGTAAAATGCTTATTTAAATATTAATAGTCCCGTTGCTGTGGAGGAGATTCTTTGTCATTTGTCCTCTGAGAGTACCTGTAATGGCTTGTATTAATACCCAGTGTAATTAATACCAAATGTTAACAAAAGAAACAAGAACAAATATATTAGAAGATTTCCAAAATATAAGAGATACTGAATGACTAAAGAAAGCAAAGAGTGGCTAGAAGGATGCTGTCTTGGCCTTATGGAGGAAGGATGTTTTGGCCTTACAGTATGTGTCAGTGGGCATGAAAGGAGGAAGCAAATGATTCAGTGTGGGGAGTTTTCTAAACAGGGAAGTGTCTGTCCCTAGAGAATGTATGTATTCAACTCAGCAGCTCATCCCGCTTTCCCAAGTCTCAACTTGAACAGCTTGTTGATCTGTTAGTCATATTTATGCTTTTGTGTATTTATCTCCCTCTTCTACAAGCAACACTTGCAATATCTATAAATATTAAACACCAGCAATATTTAGAGGACAAGGTAATGGATATTGAATAACACTCATTTTTATAAAGCAATAAATATATCTGCAACTTTGACCTGACTGTGCAAAACAGCAGAACGACGCAAATTACATGAATTAGGTTTCATTACTCCAACTAACACTTTTTTTTTTTTCATCAGCAAAGTTTAGGTTGATGAGCCATGGAAGGCAATGCTTCATCCTTTGTAGCATTCTCAATGAGAGCAACTACAAAGTGAGTAAATGCCCATTAGTTTATTTAATGAAAGAGGGTGTCAAAAGTTAACTTGCTGATGAAGAAAGAAATGTGTCTCTTCAATAAAAGAAAAACAGGGAGCAAACCTTCTTATATGTACTCCCACCACAGTGTGTGTAATGCCCAAAGAATCTTTCTGAAATAAAAAAGCTCAATTAACTGAAAAGACCACAATGTACATCAAAATAGTCCAACCATATTACAAATTATGGCTTAAAAAAAAAGGGATCCCTCTTGACCACTATTCAAAATGGCCTGATTTAGAATTTCCAATGATCTGCAGGCTACCGAGGTCCTCGCTTATTACAATGCAGCCCTTGGTTAAGGATGTCATCTAATATTCTGAAATGGAGAGTGGTTCAATCTTGCTGTCATTTACTAAAGATATCCTTTGACTTGAAAAGAAGCATTGAGCTTTGAAAGTGGACATTTCTTCTGTGCAAATTTGCTCTGTTATAATTGCATGCTTGAATTAATATACATCCAAATGTTAATAATGACCTTTAAATGGAGGTCACTCTATTTTCCCTGGATAGCAAGTCACTGACATTAAACTTGCCATTTACATTGTTTAGTATTTGCTCACACCTGAGTTGATTTAACCATCCAGTAAGTCAAGTGCTTTTGTTCAGTGTTTTTGATTGTGTTAGCTTGTGTGTGCCTCAGTCACCTATTGAGTTTCAACAGGTCATGTGCCTGCAGCAAAAAATACATTTTCTGAACATATTGTGCACAGCTATCAAAGTATTCCAGATTTACGGTTTCTCATTCTTAATTAAAGCTAGATTTTTATTTTATTTTCCATGTTGTATTATTACACTTTTTAAAAATGCTAATAATTGACTAAAGGCATCTTCAGGGAGAATGTGGTCAAAGTATTTCAATTGAGCTATGGCTGTTCATGACAATGGGATTATGCCACCCTTCTGTTGCTATGGAAACTCTGAGGCACCAACTCTTCAACTGAGCTGCAAATACAAATGTTAAACATTGCCTGAAAATTGTAAAAACAATAATGTATAAATAATGTATGTGCTACAACCTTCAGATTCAGATTAGAGGGCATAGTTAGAGTATATTGTAAATATAGTGGTATGGGTTTACTGGATTGTTTTTTATTTTTTACTTTTTTTAGTTACATAGTAGTTACAAAGTAAAGACATGTGTACTTAAACATAACTACAGTGTTGTTATGCATAGTTACAATGTACTTAGCATGTAATTCTTTTTAGCATGATATATGTAAGTAAACAATTGTATCAGAAAAGGATTAGGTTTAGAGTTAGGGTTGAGGTTAGGATTAGGAGTATATCATGCAAAAAAAAGTACATTGTAGCTATGCATAATAACATTGTAATTATGTATAAGTACATGTGTATTTACTAAGGAACTACTATGTAACTACACAGTAGTTAGAGACACAATGTAAAGTGTTATTATGGATTGTTCTGTTTTCTTCTGCCACCTGGTGTCAGGAATAACAAAGTGCTGCTGAATCAAAGTTTTTTTTTCTTCAGAAAACTCACAATTGCTTCCATGCCACACCGTCGTGTCAGGTGGTGTGTTGTAATCTGTGGCACGAGGGTAGGAACATGCTGCTGTAACTGTAAATCTGCGAGGTGAAATTCAAAGGAAAAAAACAGGTTCATTAAAAAACGTTAAAAAAAAAATAGAAATAATCATTGATTTAACATTTTACAGGGGATGTGAATAGAGATATATTGAAACCTAACCCTAAAGGCTGACATACTCCAAACACGATGTGATTTCCTGTTCACAGCTCAACACTTTCTCTACAAAATGATCATTATTGTATTTGGTCATCACTGTATTTTATGAATAGCCATTGCAGTAACCCCCTGTATTAAATATGCTGTATCTACTGTGTAGATTACAACAAAAAAAAAAATGTGGAAAAAGTTGTATTTTTAATATTCAAGCACAGGGGTAAATGACTATACAGAAAAATCAACTGGATTTCTATACAGGCTTCCATGCACTAAAACTTTGTACAAAAATGTAAAATATTTCCCATTCATTAATAAAAAAAATCATTATTTGTGCAAAAATGTACCACTACCCTTCGTAAATATTACCTAACATATACACCATGATCTTCACCTTCATCCTTTGGTAATTCAGTAATCCATGAATTTAAACAAAACATACTTCAAATTTGAATGTTCCTTTATAGCTGAGAGTAATTAGAAATAAAATTATGAATTGCTCAGTGCCTGTCATGCAACATATTCACTATAAAATATGATTCAATCCTATTTACTTTGCACACCCCCGTCGTCATGGGTCGTGTTACCTGGGGTGTGAAAAGGATAGTCTCTCTACTTTTTGTTGCATCGCAGCACATACTCCCTTGTCGCATCACGTCCACTTTGGCAGTCTTAACTGTCTCTAAATGTAATTTAGGCACTGGAGTTTGGGTCTCTTGGCACACTTGGCTTTAGAAGACATGTTAACATTATAAAAAGAACCAGCTGTTACACACACACACACACACATACACGCACACAGACAAGAATACAATATTTCAAAGGTTTTGTTCATGCAGAGACATTCCCATGGTTTTTTCTCAGTGAGGGAATTGTCTGTATCAATAATACTATGCTATGTTAGCTGTTCCATGCCTTGAATCACAAACAAACCAGCACAATATTGGATCAGCAGGGCTGGAGTTTCTCATTTCCACACCTAACAAGCTTGTGCAGTGCTCATAATACAAGAGCAACAGAATACAAAACGGAATCTAAGAGCTGCTTGCAAAAGAGATCCGATTTTCTCTGCCCCTCACAATACAAGATACAGAGCAGTGGAACCTCCATTTTATATGCAAACCACAGTACCTTACTGTCACAAGGCTGGCTGGTAGTGACACGTCAGACCCGGAAGAAACACACAGACAGACAGTGGTGATGAGTGAAACTGAGTGCAATGGCTGCACTCAGCGTTTAATAACAAATAAATAAAAAGGTTGAACAAACAGAAAACAGGACACGGCACTTTACGCCAAAATAAAAAGACAAACAAAATGTACTAACACACAAAAACAAGTGGACGAACGTTAAACAAGTACCGTGCTGGCACTTCCAGCACGCTGTAGCAATTGTTATTTCACCTTAACTGTATTTCTCCTTTCTCTCTCTCCCGTTCTCCACTCTCGAACACCCAACCCCGAGTGAATGAAACGTGCATCTATTTATACTGTTGTGCTGGGATTCAATTACTAATTAATTATTCACTTGAATCCCAGCACGTGAATTAATTATGTGCAACCTCGTGCGCGCATATTACTTACTTTAAATGCACGTGCAGTGATGTGCAATCCCATGCCTAAATACAATTATACAATTTAAATACCACGTGAAACACAGACCCGTTTATATCCCGTGTACCAATCTCTATACACCAACATTAACACACGCAACATACAACACAGAAATGCACACAGGGGCGGAGCACATTGCCACACTTACCCATTGTGCCACCCAGTGACATAAACAAAGATGACATCCTCAGAAATATAACCTGAGCTCCCTCATTATCTGCCTGTATCTTACTGAACCCCACAACTAATAGAACACATGCTCATTAGGAATCTGATTTTATTTATAGGGTAGCAGCACAAGTATGGCTTAAAGTGTGAAGGGTTTATTGTTATCTTGTCTTTAAGATTGACAAGGTTTCGTAAATTTTACCTTTTCCCAATTTTAATTTCCTTCCTTTAGCTTTTTTAATTCTAGATGTTCTGTCTTAAATGTATGCGGTCAACTACTGTGCTAGTGCATTGCAATTAAGCTTTTTGATTGGTCGAAGTGATGAGGCTTCGAATATATCATGTGTTAATAATAATAATAATAATAATAATAATAATAATAATAATAATAATAACCATTCACTGGCCTTTTTCCTAGCATCTTTTCTGAGAAAGGGAAGATGCAATTGGGACACTCCTGAGCTGAGTAGCCAGGAAAGGGCAAGAAATAATGTTGTGTTTATTTTTGTACCCAATCATGAAGAAAAGAGACACATTATCCTGTTTTTTCTGGCTTCAGATTCCTGCATGGTGAGCACAGGCAGAACTGTAAAACCAAATTAAGCCTGTGATGCACTGAATACAAATGTGTTTGTATCGTGGGTGCAAATGTAATATTCAAAACAGTGATCTGTTTCTAGTGAGGGAAATATCCTTCAGAAACTTTGCATATTCGTTTCTATAGATTTATTTTTAATGTTGAACAGGACCTGCTGTGTTTGGTGAGCTAGTGACTAGAAAAATATATAACTGTTCAAATTATTATTATTATTATTATTATTATTATTATTATTATTTTAAACACCTAACAGATTGAATTTACAATAGTTGTGGTACTCTACAATATGTTAATTAAAACCTGTACAGTGTGTTGAAATGTGTAAAATAAGTATGGAGGTTTTAGCTTCACCTCAGATATTTATAGAAGTGCTGTACATGCATATTTTTGATAATTCAGCTACTGTGAGAGTGTGCACCTACTAGTCAGCTACAGTAATTGTGTTTATCAATGGATGTAGAGCTATTGGTCTGGATATATGGCAGTTGACGGATGATAAATGGATCAATAATAATTCCAGACATGTGAACAGACTTTCAGTTTTTCAACCGTGGCATACTGGCAGATCACCCAGGAAAAAGGCAAATGCACATCTGGTAGCAGGGCCAGTTTTTCAAGAATCAGTAATCAGAACAGAAAGATATAATCTTCTTGGCTCCAAAGAAAATAGCATTATAGAAAGAAAATACATTTATATATATATATATATATATATATATATATATATATATATATATATATAATTCTTTATTTATTTATGTACAGCATGATATACGTGGGTCCTACATTTTAATGTTATGGCTTCAAATTTTGTGGGGGGAATGTTTTAAATATACAAAACATACATGTGGATTATAAGGTAAATTGGACAGAGCATTGAGAATTGGTAAGTGGTGGCAAACAATCATGGACAACAAGGTTCTCAGACTACCACCACAAAGTACCTCCTCTGTAGAAATCACATATACTGTAATATTCTTTCTTGATATATTCAGGAGCCACCGTGTTATTTGTGTTCCTCCTATAACTAGAACAAATGCCAACAGAATGGCATTATGTGACAAATGGGAGCCACAAGCAAGCCATCTTATAATTAATTCCACTGTTTAAAGGGATGCCTTACAAAGGGGAGAACTGTCATTGCTTTTTGGAAGTAACTTTTTTTTTTTTTTTGTAATAATAACTGTACAGAACACATTCAGTCCATTTCCTCTGGATAATGAAAAAAAGCCATCTAAACCACACTTTTTTCTGGGTTTCTCTTGATTAATTGCCTGGCTGTTCCAGTATTTGCCTTGGAACCTGCTGGTTTGTTGTTCCTCTATACTTACTGTTCCAGTACTTCTTGCCTGACCCTCCATTGTTAGGTCACCTGTTACTCCTCCCTCCCCATTATGTATGTTTTACTTTCACATCACCCCTGGATCACCACCCCTATGGGTTCAATAGCTCCTCAGGCTGGGAGATGTTCTTTGTCCTTCAGAATGATAACTCTTTGGGTCAAATTGTGCCATAGAAACATAGCCTTGAGCACCTCGGTAGTGAAAGAGCATGAGATAACGTTGAATCGGTGATGGGAAAAGACTGAGGGGGATTTCATGAATCTTTCATTTTGTGGGTGATGGATTTCATTCCACAAGGAACGAATTGAGACCATTCATTGACAACCCTGTGCAGTGACCACAACACAGTGTCAGCTACAGTAACTAGATCAGTTCAATCTTCCAAATGGCTCAGAGAGGCAGAACAGGGTCAAATGTAAGGTCTCTAATAACTGAGTTTTCTAATTACGTTTGTATCTCTGACAAATCACTAGTAATCATAAATCTTTTGCACTTTATAAAACTTTTTTTTTTTAATGGAAAAATATGCATTAACACATTATGATATTACCAGCTAGGTTTACCGTATCGTAATGTTTCTCATATTTGATTGCCCATCCTTGTATAAGGCTCGCATTACTCAATTAATTTCACTTTATAGCTGGGTTTGGGAAATATCAATTTCTACAGTAAGCAGTGTAGGCAGCCTTGTTTTTTTTTTCATTTTTATTATAGCTTACTTTACTATTTATTTGTCATTTTTACATTACTTTCTAAAGTAATTGAGGTTTATTCCAAGTTACACATGGATTCAATGGTACTAATGCCAAGTAAAGTGTGTCTCTCTTCATAATCTAAAGTTAGAATCATATACAATAATGAAGACAGTTTTTAACATTTTCACCATGTCTTTTACCTATTTTAGTCTATATTTCATTTGTGACTAGTCACTTTATTCCTCTGATTCCATCAAATAATATTTTGTATTCAAAATGCTTGTATAAATTTAGTAAGATACAAAAAAAAATGGTCAGGTTTTAATTATTCAACTGAGAAACACTCTAAGAGGCTTACAAAACTGTCTACAATATAAACAGCAACAGTCTTTCCTTACCTCCCTTCTGTCAAGCTTCTCATTGTATTTCCCCTTAAGTCTTGTTAGTGATCAAAACTGTAGAGGGCTACTGATGCATTATACTCAGGGGTGGAATGTCAGTGTACCTTGTGGTGTCATTAGATATTTAAGAACATCCCTTTGAAGTGTGTGGCATCGATTAATCGACGTTATGAAAGGGTAAAAAAAAGAAAATGTAATACGTGTGGAACTGTGGGCTACTGTGTAACATTGCTAGTAATGCTTTAAGAACTATTATGCATATTAAATTGATTACATCGGTTTATCATATAGTATTTAAATAATATATTAAATACATGTTTACGTTATTCATGTTGATTTGTACCAGTTGCGGATCAAGGCAAAATCCCCCCCAAAAAAAGAGTTGTTTAAATCCATAACAAGTCAGAGTAACAACCAATCAAGAGAAAAAAATAATCATTTTAAAAGAGTTATCACTGTCTACAGCAGTTTAGTAACAATAGTGTTGTCCATGGCTTATATTTTAATTGTGTTAAGGAACATGATAGTGTCCACATTTTGTTTTAATTTAAGCGATGACAGGCACTTGCTTACAATCTATCAAGCAAAACTTTCCTTTGCTTAAACCCTTTACACAAAAACGACTCACAGGCTTGACTATTGATAGTTGTCAAACGATACGATGCGTCGATAAATCGATGCATCGCCTCAACCTTAAATAGAACCCTTCCAAGCCAATGGGCTCTACAAATTGCCTGCAAATGTTTGCTTTGTTTTTTAATTTAATGCAATATTGTAAATGGGCACAGGGAAATCCACCTTGTATTTTAAAATTCAATAGCAGGTTTTATGAAGATCATACTTTTTAGATCATACTTTTTAGGGTCCCTTGTTTGCTGTGGTATACGTATAGCAACATAACCTTTTAATATGCTTGAACAATTAGGATAAAAATGCAACTCATGAATTACAGGAACGTTCTCAAGGGCTGCACAGTCTGTGCTTCCTTCTCTCTGGCGTGTGTGATACATTCAGCAGGGTAAATGTCAGTTGTTGCTGTGCTGAGCCAACAATTGTGCTGGACTAATTGGAGGGAAATCACATACCATTATATTTACTATACTGTCTTATTAAAACGACCCTCATTAAAATCTAAAATACATGTTTCCTGTACCTAATAATCTTGTGCCTTGGTATTGTAGGAATAAATACATTTCACAATCTAATGGTTATAGCTTGCTAATATGTTGAAAGGGCAGAGAAGGAGGCCAATGAACCTCACAATTTCACAATTACTTTCAATTTCCTTTTTATATCCACTTTAATGTGGATGTAATATAAACTGTACTCCGTATGGTTTCATGTATTGCTATTTGAATATTTTTTCTTGTTCTTAAACATGGACTTTTCAGCAATTCATTTTAGCTGAGCATATAGAAACGGTTGAGCACCGTACTGTACCATATCAGCTGCAATCTCATCTTCTTGAGACTTCTATGGTATAGATCTATTGGACCTTTTTTAACCATCTGCAAGCACAATTGTTTGTGATAAAATGTCCCTCTGATAGCCTAATCCCCCTGTTGACATTGAGTCAGATTTATTGCAACATGGATAATGTGGTTCAAACTTGCATCATAATAACATCATAGGTGTCTACATGTCCAGAGTATGTGTTTTACAATAAGGTGTATCAGGCCCTTTTAAAGATAAAGGTTACTTAGACTCTAACTTGACCCATTAAAAATATTTGATAATTATGTATTTGAGCATCTGAGCTGTTGACTTACTCAGTACGTTTATAAGTGTTCGGTGGCTACCTTTCATCATGCGGAGAGTGTTTTCCTTGCACACGCTTTATTGTGTCAGAACCACGACCAAAACATGAATAGAGGTAAACCACAAACACTTGTTAACATTATTATACGTCATTACATCTAAATCTGTTTATATAGAACGTGTTATACTTTAAACATTTGGAATGATTTGGCATGACATTCTTGTACAAGATCTACTCTCAGCAAAGTTATAAATGTAGTTGCTACTAATGCATTCTAAAGAGGACTTGGTTTATAATTTAAAATGAAGGAACTGTAAATAGCTTAATGTATGCCAAAATAATACTGCATTTTTTTTAAGTCAGTTGTATTTTAGCTTACATTAAAAGTGGCTCCATAAATACTTGCAATATCTTTCATTAATGTTTCATTAACCTGTGGTGGTCCACAGACTTGGACTGTTCACAGAAGGTTGTATTTAAACTATCTGCAGCTTCAGAATTACTTTACCTTTTGTATAAAGTACAGTACATTTTATTGGTACAGTATTTTACCATACTTAGTAGACTTAGGAGTCAATTTGATCAAACTGTACCCCATCAGAATGTTGGATTTTATTGGAGCAATTAAACGCACATGGGAATCACCCTAGATTGCATATATAGGCTAGTCTAGTTTATCTTAGTATTCACATGATCAAAGGTAAGGAAGGTATGGATAAATCGACCCAGTTCCCTCTGGCTTTCTCCTAAAAAGAGCAGTAATGAATAAGGAATTCCGATTTAATTATTCATGATTTGCCTTTATACAATTAATTGTACAAATTTCACCTACAAGTGAAACGTAACAGAAATACATTTTGAAAGCTTTTAGTTGTTGTGATCCCCATGCTTAATCAGACCATAAAAGGATGAAAATGATCTGAATAGAGAATGTTTAATGAATGATGCCCTTGGGGTCCTGTGCACACTAAGCTGGGAAATGAAGGATTTAGACGGGTGTCACATATTGAAGAGTTTAATACCCTTTAGTTCTGCAGCAGTCTGTGGTCAACCTATTAGAAAATATTTAAGAAGATCCCAAGCATTCTGACAGCCTTCCGTCATATTTAGAATGGCTACAAGCATCTTCTGATTTGCTCATCACTTGCCTCATCCTTTGTTATGTCTATCGTCTCTGTGGCCTGTCCTCAGGGAACTTAAACAAATGCTATGCCTACAAATCTGAGCCAAACCGCATTTCCTAAGAAGTGTTAGATGTTTATTCAATTAAGAAAGCTCAATCCTAGAAACTGTTAAATCTTGTTAATAAACAACTGATAATAGTGTTATCAGTACTCAGTACTAATTTAGTACTACCTATGAGCAAATTATTGTTGATGAGTTATAAGTGAACTGACCACAGCAGGTCAAATGGATCCATGTGGCAGAGCAAGCCCTCTGCCTGTAAATAGTGTGTTTTTGTGTGTTTTGGTAGTGGTTGAGAATGTGGCTGCTCCCAAAAAGAATAATTGGTGATAATTGGGAGCAGCCACATCCTATAAAAGGAGAGCCCAAAGCGCCATTCAAAGAGAGAGACTACCAGGGAGCAAAGAGGAGGTACAGTGTTTGGGTTTATTTGTAAAATGTTGGGTTTTTGTGACCGGTAAACAGCTCAGCTGTCTGGTATCGTTCAGAGCTGAAATGTTTAGGTACAGTAGCACTCCTGGAAGCCATTAGGATTTTGTTTTGTTTATTTTGTTTTGTTTAAAATAAAGATACAGGCCTGCCCTGTTTAAAAACCTACCTGTACTCTTGAAGTGATGGTCTTCTACACAGAAAGACAAGTGAAGATGGTCCTGCATATGGCAAGCTCAACCCAGTTTGTAACAATCCCCCTTATTAAAGTTTTATTGCAAACTGTATTTGTTGCCATGCAATAGTTCATTGCTTAATTTTCTTATATAATGGATTACTTCTGTTTTAAGACAACTAGATACCTCATGACAGATTTCCTTTCCTGTTTATCAGAGTCACAAGCTGGCAGGAGCTTGTCAAAATATTTTCTGGTCTAAGAAAAGGTGTTTACTCAACTTAATTTATGACTCCAAATTTCCAAGCTGTAAATAAACTGAAAGCTTCCATTTCTGTGTGTTTCCCAGTACAAATCAACTTGCCTGTCCCCTGACGCCATGAGATTAGCTGGAATGTTTTCATTACCGGTACAAGAGTGTCTCTTTGTCAGGTGCCAGTGGAATAAAACATAACCATTTACACTACTTGGCAAGTTTGTTTATGCTTTTAGTATTGGTTTGGAAATTATATTAGTATTGAATGCAATTGTCATGCGATATTCCCAACTATATCAGTTAAAACTCCAGTCCCATATGTAGACTGTCCTGATACTTTTTGCATGTTTAAAATGTAGAAGAAAATGGGCAAAAGTAGACACTTTCTCTAATATTTGTCACAATAGTTTAGCCTGAATGCTCAAAATTGAACCATGTCACAGCATGCACAGTTAATTAAAGGTTTTTGTAAGGACTGTGCTGATTTGAAATGAAACCTAATAGAAAGAGATATTGATGAATGGGGATGGGGTGAAAGGCGTTGTAATGGTTTTGTGCAAACCATCCTACCATGAAAAGACCATTAAATGTAGACGAATGTACGCCACAGAGCAAAGTGCAACGGGCTGTACAGCTCTATCCCAACCTTCCCCAGATATGTCTTTTGAAGCTGCAGTAACTCTGCACTGAATAACCTGCGATAATGACTCACACACTCCTAATTCCTCCACCTCCTCCTACATGTACAGTAAATAATTAAAAAAACACCAACTTTGGCATAGTTTCCTTGATTCAAAGCTCAGTGTATAAACTGAGCAGAGCACTGTATCATAGAGAGTAGGGGCAGAGAAAAGAAATCAAGGGTCAATTCATGGAATATTAAGGACCATACCCCCCACCCCTCTTAAGGTCTTGACTACTAACCAATAGCAAGGTGAACCAAAAGGTCATTTTCTGAGAAATAACTTTTTTCAGTAGAAAAACAACAGCACCGTCTAAGCTTCATGAAGGATATTTTAACTTTTCATAGTTGTAAAAAACTTCAATGACATTATAATGCATATATTTTACAAAAGCCATGAGCACCATTTTTTCTGAAAGGAGAAAAGAAATGTCGGAAATGTTTTTGTCCTAGCACACTTTCAATATGATGAGTTCTGCTTCCTTTTGACCCAGTTCACAATAGTATACAGATATTGTAATAGTAGTCCTTATCAGTTTCTTTTTTGAGAAAAGAAAAGAAAACTGACAATGGGCATGCAAACCTTCATTCAATGTTACAAGGCTCTGTAATAGGCAAAAAAAAAAACCAAAAAACATGCTTATGCCAATTTTGAGAAAAACTTTGAGAACCTTGCTCAACGTCTGTTTGCTACTACTTTGCTAAGTAGCCTATAAAGGGTGTTATACATAATGCAAAAGTAGAATTGGATTATATAAAAAAATGACATGAAAAGACATGTGCTTGTGATTTGCTAACACCAAGATATTGTATATTCATCACCCTTTCAAATGGGAATACATTTATTCAGTGTTCTTAGTTTGATGCCTTAGTGGAGTATTAAATAGAGCCTCACAGTCTTTTCAGGTTATTTAAGTCAAACAACTCATATCATTGCTTAACACTCCATTAAGCAAACCAATGTCTTACACTGACCTGTATGATAATCAGTCCTTTCAATTTTATTTTAAGCTACATTCTCTTGCAGTACATGTTCCTGGGAATACCCAGCAGTAATTTCATTAATTATAAAAATTAAACTGGAAGCTACAAAGGACATTGTGGATACATGGAAGATCAAATACCACTATTAGAACAAGGACAATTGGTTGTGATAGGTAATAATTAGTCAAATACAAGTATTAATGCCCCAGAAGGTTGAAGTTGAATCCTATTTTATTTACCTTAAATCCCCCTTTAGATGTGGTTAATGCTGATACAATCCAGTACGTCATTCTGTTTGGTTACACTTTTGGTCTTAACACTACAATTAGAATGTAATGCCAACACATGTAGCAAGTTAAGCAATTGTTTTTCAGTAGACAGTAAAGTGGCAAATTAAATTTGGAATTCATTTTCAGATCACAATATTTTTTTTAGACTATCATAATGAGATGATATGTAACACATTTGTATTTAGTGTGGTGTTTCTCAGGAGGGAAACATTTTAAATTAATCTTGGTGAACGTTACCATTTAAGGGTAAAACAAAACATTTCTAACCTAGAGAATTATTGATCTATTCGTCATCTTCCTCACCATCATGAATTTCTATTGGCTGCAGGGTCATTGCCGAAATCCCAATCCCTATGCATAATTTGCAAGATGCATCATCAGCATTTCAAATGAACTGCTTAAAGGGCTTATTGTGCATTTATTCAATATCAAATCCAATTTAAATACAGCAAAATAGGGTGAGTCGGGAAACATGGTCAAATAGGACTGTTTACAGAAAAATCTGTATGCCCTGACTGGATTCCATGACATGGTCATAGTCACATGATTATTTGTGTATGGAAGGTCAGGTCTTTAGGATGTGCACATGGGCTTCAGTGCCTTCTCCCCATGATAGGTAAGCTTTTTAGAATGATGAAACCTTGTTCACTAGCATTCATTGTATGTAGAAATTATACCAAGCTTTGCTCCAAACAATTATCCAAGAATACTTAAACCTGCTCAGGGGACATTGCTTTGCACTTGCACTGCCTGCTTTATTCAGGATTATGCATACATTAACATGAGAAATGAGACAGAAGGGTATAGATGGTGCTTTTATATTGTGCAGCACTGTGCTTTTCACACTTTATAAAAATGCATTGCCTCAAGGTGTTTCGGTTAGTGGTCAGCAGATCTTATAAGTACAGTGCAAATAATACAGCCAGGGGAAGGCAATGTAACAGTCCCCCAAGATCAACAAGCATATAGATTCTTGATGACAGATACCTTGAAACACTGGAGGTTTAATCTCACAGCTTCAAAGAGAGCTTTAGCATGATTTTACATCATATCCCAAGCAGTGGAACAGACAAAATCTCAAGGTCTTTTGACTGTCTGTTCTACTCTCCCTCATTATAACTTTGCCTCAATGCTTTCATTTACAGTTTCTGAACACATCCACCCAGTTGAACATTTGAAATAGTACGTGTCTTTGAGCTGTATGGTACCAAAAACACCCCATGATATTGCTAGATGATGCTAAAATACAGCAGTGAGATGGAATGTTCATGAGTCAGTGGTAAAACAGTCCCACTTCCCTATGGACGCATGGAATGAGCTGTCATGGAGATCATGATGTTAAATTTAGTTTGGTTTTTAACTGTGAACCGCCTACTTATTGAGAACATTGTAAATCACTCAATCAGTTATTTAATTTAATATTTGTGACAATTGCTGTCAGTTGAGTGGTGATTCAGTAAGTTAATTGAGTCATCTTTAATTGAGAATGTCAGGCTAAGCATACATGAGCTACCTTCACAGTTTCACAGCATGTATTGAAATTCTTTCTCATAATCTCATATCCCAACATTTTTTTCAGATTACTCATGAGTAAGGCTGGGATTAAGTCAGGGTTAACGCTATATGTATTTCATGGTTTAAATCTACAGCAACAAAGCTGTCCTCATTGTTGGATAAAACAAAACATGGTGTAAGCAGATAACAGGGATTTAACATTAGAGACCCACACACCTTTGAATACAGTCTAACTGCATCTTTTTTTCTGAAAGATGGCCATCGTGCCTCAGACTCCTCCAGCTCTCAGAGAGTAAACATTGCTCCGTCTTACAGTAAAAGCTGCGCCATATTCTTGCTGACGAGGCTTTGCAAATTAGTCTGTTCTAGATGAGCAATCTGTTCTCTCTGAGCTGCGAAGTAAATACGTTTGAAAAATTAATCTTGTCAGTTGGCCCAGTTTTTTCCGTCTAGTTTTTCACAGAGCAGTGCTGAGAAAGCTAAGGACTGTCAATTACAGCGGTAATCGTGCTGGCCCACAAAACAATCAACGTGTCTCAAAATTTGTTGCCACTATGAAGAATATATATATATATATATATATATATATATATATATATATATATATATATATATATATACAGTGGCTCTCAAAAGTATTCACCCCCCTTGGACTTTTCCACATTTTATTGTGTTACAACATGGAATCAAAATGGATTTAATTAGGAGTTTTTGCCACTGATCAACACAAAAAAAGGCCATAATGTATGTCAAAGTGAAAAATAAAATCTACAAATTGTTCTAAATTAATTACAAATATAAAACAGAAAATAATAGTTTATACAGTGTTTCAGTACATGTTATATTATATAGTCCATAAATTGTGAATTGCAATGCATGAAAATAAAATCTAGCAACAAACCACTGTGTTTTTGATTTATGTTGTGCTTATCTTATAACATGATGAAACAGGACAGCAATGCATCTTTGCAAGTGTTCAAGGGTACAGAGGCAATGCATCCTGCTGGCTCTCTTCAGGGAGCCATGTGTAATATGTTAAGCAGTTAGAAACAGTGATACATAAAGCCTTGTAGGTCATACAGTACAGTTTGTTTAAATTTCTGTTCTTATTGCAGACCTGCCAACCTGTACGCATTTTGCGTATCCGCTATGCATTTCGAGTTGGTAATATGCGGGTACGGTTTCATCAGAGATGATACGCAATAATGTGATAAAGTAGAAGTAGAAGGGGCCAAACACAAGCAGTTGGCAAGCACTGTAGCATCTGTCCCTAAGGTTAATACAATGTTCCTGCCAGCAGATGACCTTAGGACCATCCGGGCAGAGACACTGTTCACATCTTTCCTAGTAGAGCACAACCTGCCACTAGCTGTAGCAGACCACGCTGGACCCTTGTTCAAAAAGATGTTCCCCGACAGTAACATCAGCAAGCAGTATGGTTGTGCACGCAGTAAAACCTCCAATATTGTGAAAACATTGGCTTCTCATGATGAAAAACCCCCTTTAGTGTTGCTACAGATGGCAGTACTGATTTTGATGACATCAAGATGTATCCTGTTCTAGTGAGATTCTTTGATGCCAGTGTCAACAGAATTGTTGTTTTACTGCTGAAGATAGTGGAAAGTAGAGAGTCCACTGGCCGAGCGATCTTCAGTGTGGTGGATGATGAGCTGAGGAGGAGGACGATACCCTGGGCTATCTGTGTCAGCTTTGCAGCTGGCAATGCTGCTGTGATGCAAGGCCCAGGAAAGGGAGTGGCAAGCCAGAACAAGTTGTTGCCATGATGAAAAATGTGGGAAGAGGTTTGAAGCCCACAGACCACTTGGAGTGGGTCATGAAACGACTTGCTTCATCGAAAGCCAGATGAGCCGACACATGAGGCAGGTTTACAAGGATGCGAGGCAGGTCTTCTCATCAGCTGCTGACTACATGATCCGGAAATTTCCTTTTGGAGATGAGGTGCAGCTGTGGCAGACATCCACAAAAGGCAGTCAGTCAGCTCCCGCTCTCTCATGTTCTTCATCAATCACTTTGCCTGCCTGCTGCCTGAGGGGGTCACAGTAGACCAACTGGAGGATGAGTTCTGCCTGTATCAGATAAATGATTTTAAAGACTGCATCCTGACCAAGCGCATTGACGAAGCCGGGAGAGAGATTGCCTTGATCAAGGTTGCTGAGAAGCAAGTCTTTGCAAGTCTTTCAGCAGTAATGCTAGGCATTTTGGTCATCTTCCACAGTAATGCTGACTGCTTGGTGACCAAAAACAAAACCCAACACAGAGCCAGCCTGAGCACAGACATGCTAAGTTCACTGGTAACGCACAAAGTCATGATGTCAGCGAAGCAGCAAGTGTGTCACACACAAACCTTTACTGACACCTTGCTCAGGAAATCCAAGTCAGCCACCTGTAAAGCTAAAACATTCAAAAGGCAGATCTGAAAGTGCAGTTTGACCTGTTTGGATTCCTCTCTGTTTTAAATAATTCACTTTGTGGGAAGCTATTACATTTGGTGCTGACTTGAAACTCAGTGTATTTGAAAGTTTTTATTTTTTTTCATTTTTTGAAAGTGCTTTGTTGGGGAGAAGATTGAACTGTATTCTTACTTTGTGAGAAGCTTATACATTTTTTACATCTTGACAGTAAATAAAATACAAACATACTTCAAACATGGTTATTTCTCTGTACTATAAATACTTTTCAGTTGGTAGAAATGAAAAAGGTTTTATCTATACTAAGGTAAACATGAAATAATCAATAATCATCTCATTATTTTTTTACTGAAATATTCATACTCAAAACTCGCCAGAGTGCAGCATTTAGCTGTTTAAACCCCAAAAATTTGCCCGGGGGGGGCATGTCCCTGATCCCCCCTAGTATTATGTCTGCGTCAGGGGTGGTACTCAAATTTTCAAGGTTGGCAGGTCTGTTATTGTAACAGGTGGGGATAACAAGATACAGGTGATGGCAATAATTAACAGCAATCAAGGCTTAATTATCTTGTATATAAAATGCACCTGGGAAAGCAGGAAAAGAGTTTAATCCCTTTGCTGGGTCCTAGGTTGTGGAGTTTGTCAAGTTTTCCCCACTTGTTACAAGGTAAGCTAGTTGCACCGTCTTAATCTTCTTTCTAGTGATTTGGTACTATTTTAATTGTTTTAAAATATATATTTTATTAGGTATTTTTATAGGGAGCGTTCCGGTGTATTTTGTGTACAGGACGGCCATTTCTCTGAACTCCCCCAGGTCATTGTTTTGAATGTTCTCCTCTTACTGATTCTATAACCAAATGGCTGATTTTTGTCTAATGCTTTTATCTGGGTTTTTTGAGATTTGTAATTTTTTTCAATTCACAATAGAGGTTCTATTCCTCTTTTAAACTGTAAATGGCGTAGACAAAGTTATATCTATATATTTTCATGAAATTGACTGCTACATTATAAAAAAATCTACTTTAAGATTCCTGTATGAATCCCCCTTTATTCCTGTGTTTTTATTAATTTAGTGTGCCCAATTATTTTTCCCCGGATTTTAGGAATGCCCAGTCATTGGTCCACTCGCCACAGCAATTCCCCACACAGCTCAGGAAAGCTGAAGGTTCAGTGGGTGTCCTCTGATCCCACGACCAAGCCAGCTTACCCTTTTACACACAGGAACTTGAACAGAAGTCAGCGAGCTACTGGCCTCTGGAGGTCAATGGAGTGTCAGGTGTTTTTTGTTTGTTTGTTTTGTTTTTTAAACTGTGCATATCTCATGAATCTTGGAGTTTGTTGTAGATTTGTATGGTAAATCCTTATAAGAACATAAAGTTTACAAGCGAGAGGAAGCCATTCGGCCCATCTTGCTCGTTTGGTTGTTCGTCGCTTATTGATCCCAGAATCTCATCAAGCAGCATCCCAGAGTGTCAGCTATGCAAAAGAAACATTTGATCTTTGACCTGTGGCCTAATAAAGCTGCCATATTATAGTCCGATTTACTTTATTTCCAAATGATAAAGACCAAATGCTTTAAAATATTGGCTTCATATTTGGTACACAAAATGATATGATTCTCAGAATCAAGTTTGGTTATGGGTATCCAATAAAGAGCACCAACTTGGACCAAAAGCTCCTAAAATATATGCTTAGCAATGTAATTAAATTGATGTGCAGTATATTGTAATAAAATAAAAAGATCCAGACTTTTCATGAAGTAATGTAAAAATAACTCTCTTTGGTATAATTTTATTTTTTCCTTTTTTTTTTTTTTTTTGACAAACTTGAAAACGATCTCCTTGGTTTTTACATCAGTATTCAGTACTGCATTCATTCACTTCACCTTCAATAATTAGAAGGCAATTGAAAAACTAGAAAATATGCAAAAAAAGGAAAATTATTGGGTACTTTTTGGAAAATTATGAAACACAATAGACATGGTTTGCCAGCCAGATTTGACATTCTGACAAGTAGATCTACCTTAGTGCATTGTAGAAAACCATTCAACCATATCCAATGAATTTAAATCACAGATGCTGGAAGTAATCTGTGAGGCTTGCTTAAACAGCATGTGGGTTTTTGAGATGCAAATACATAAAACCAAGCAAGGCTTTTTAAGGTAGAATTGAGAGAAGCAGATATTTCGAACTTCTCAAGAAGAAAATGCTGCATGAGTTCCGAGAAAGAAGGGTGGAATCAGAATGTCCAGCTCCTTTTCGTTCTCATGAAATCATGTCTTGGTTAGCCCGTTATCCTGGACACCCCTGCACTTGAACTTCATTTCATGACTTTAGCAGAACCCTGTTGTATTGTGTTTCCTCCCCAAGATGTACACCTTTTTTTTTTTTTTTAATTAGATACCTAGATTTATTCAACATTTGTTTCTTTTAACAGGGGGATTTCAATACATTGTTGCACTTGAGAGGGGCAGCAGTGTAGAGTAGTGGTTAGGGCTCTGGACTCTTGACCGGAGGGTCAAGAGTCCAGGTGGGGGACACTGCTGCTGTACCCTTGAGCAACGTACTTTGCCTAGATTGCTCCAGTAAAAACCTGTATAAATGGGTAATTTTATATATAAAAATAATAATAATGTGATATCTGTATAATGTGAAATAATGTATAAACATGTATAATGTGATATTTTATAACAATTGTAAGTCGCCCTGGATAAGGGCATCTGCTAAGAAATAAATAAATAATAATAATAATAATAATGATGATCCTGGAATCTAAGGATCATCATATTGTCTCAAGTGCAACCGATACACTCTAACCAGGGGCCCCCCATGACATTAGGCATCCTGACTGATGACCCCCCCCCCCCCCCCCCCCCCCCCAAACGTTTTATTTTGATACCTTTAGTGAGAGAGGTTGTTCATTTGTACTGGTAGAAGTACAACAGCTTTCATTCTGTTCAGTGTCATTTCTCTGACGTTTGAGAAATAACTATAATCGGTTGTACTCAGTCTGACTGCAAATGCAACATAATGCTGCCTGTAATGGTAATGGCAAGCGGTATGGTTTATTTTATGCATGTAGGGGAAGAAAATATATGAAGAACTTTTACTATAAAAAAAAAAAAACATACATACATTGGCAGAAATCCTGCATTAATAAATGTATTTCTTTATTTAAATTAAAAAATGATATAATTATAAAATGCATTAATATTATTACCTATTTTGTTCACCCCCTTTTGTTGTATGATGGTACTGTACATACTGTTAATGCAGGTCCAAGCTGATGTCATTGTTGCATTTGAAATAACTCCCAAGTAGCTAACAGCAGCATTCTTGTAAATCATTTGAACCCCTGGTCTGCGGAACATTGCTCTGCCCGGGTCATTTGGGAGAGAACATGTGTGTATGTGCTGCAGCCCCTCTGAAACCATCCCCTGCTCCAGTCTGGGAACTCCTGATCTAAACAATACTTACAAAATATAGTTCAGAATATAGTTCAGATAATTGTATTATATTGGAGTATATAACCAAAAGCATCAGGGTTATTTAAGAACCATTACAACGCCATGCTAGATGAACTGGTTATTAAAAAGGAAGTCCTTGATCAGCCTCTTCTCAATCCTAACATTTCCTATGTTCTAAATGGAAAAGATGAAAATAAACAGCTCAGCAGATCAAAAGATATTAACAATGTTGTCTTCCATCTTTTCCCTTATCTGGTCGCGTCCCTCCATTCTGCTGACCAAGTTCTTGCCTGGGGCTTCTGTCACCAATGCAGTTTACTCAGGCATAGAAACAAGAGCAGTTTAATGTCATATGTGTTCCTTTATTAGCCAGTTACAGTTGAGATGTTTCCTTTGGCAGAGTTTATTGGAGTGGCAAATATATGCACACATGTGTTTGTATTTTATTCTCAGAATTCATTTAGCCAGTGCAGACTGGATCAATGTTATTGTTTAATGTTTATCCAATTTATTTATTCAAGTGAACAACAAAAATGACTATGTTTTAGGTCAAGATAATTTTAATCCAGGGTTTTAAACAATACAGTTAAAGACAGAAACCATTTCACAAACATATAGAGGGTCCTCATAATCACACCATTATGCATGGAAAACAAATTATTTTGTGACATCCCCAAATGCTATCCAAGAAGTCTATCCACTAGGTTAGAAGTCTATAATACAAATTCAAGGCAGCTATCATGTTCATCATGTAGAGTGTGAGAGACAGGCGGACACAATCAGTGCATACGGGTCCACATTTTGAATGAGGACACTGAACAAGACACTTAGACCTTTTGAGATATGTTTATTTACAGTAATTAGTGAATGCCCTGCACTTTTTAAAATATGTTTGTGTATAACAACTGTTGTATTTTGGAGTTTTAAATGGTTTTCCATCATGGGTCAGTTGCAACAATCCAGATCAATTCTAGTCTTAATATGATAACTGTAGTTCCCAGGTACATGTGTGGTCGTATATAAATCACATCTTTAATATACTATTGTGTTCAAGTTTGGTGGCGTTTTTAGCAAGAATATAGTAACTCTATGTTATATACTCTAGATAATTGAGAACAGGGCCAAACATTCAGGGTGGTCATGAAGGACAGCAGGGTGAATCATTCTTGCTGTTCAGCTTAAAGGAAGACATTAATCAAAACCGTCAGTGGACTACGAAGAAAAAAGATTGATGCGCTGATACCAGGCTATCACTGACTATATATGAACTAGGTTTTTTTTCAGCCTTTTCTCCAAAGGCCAGGAAAAACAAACCACACTGTACAGTAGACAGGACAAGTATAAACCAGGTAAACCAACATAAGGTCACTCCTGCTGTGTCCATAACCCTTGCCCTCTACTTGTCAGATTCTTGGAATAAGTTTGGATTTCAAAGGGTCACTAAACATGTGGTGCTTAGTACTACAAATGTAAACTGTAGGTCTATTTTTTTGCCTTACAGTTAACAATAAATAAACAGCACTTTTAGGGGGTCCCACTTTAGTTTAAGAATCCATTTATAACATGTTGTATGACCTGGAATAACTTTTTTTTTTTTTTTTTTTAACAAAATGTTTAATTGCATACTGTTGCTGGAAAGATTTATTTTGTGTGAAATTCTAATATTTGTTTGAATTACTCAGTTGAATGTTGCGCAGTTGAATGCAATGTTATACCCTGTTTATAATAAATGACCATATATTTGTGTTTTTATGTAACATTCTTTAAAATACATGTATACATTAGTGATATGTTCTTGAAATTTTACTATTACATCATCTGAAACTTTCTCCCACAACACTTAAGGCTTCAAACATTCCATTGAAATTGGTGAGACGGAACACTTGGTGAGGGGGGAGCTCCACAAATTTAATGATGTAACTAATCAATCATAACTGCCCGTTATTGGCATTATTTCAGAAGTATTAGATTTGAAGATGTTTTTCTGTTTATTTTGTTTGTTTTTTCAAGGGCTTTTTTATGGCTGTTTTGTTTCTAATATTCCATTATAAACTATATCTTTAAGTATTTTTTTAGTTGAAGTAGCATAGATTATATAGCTGTTATATTGCGTTTGGATAGCATGGAAAACCCTATTAGAACACAGTAGGAGGAGAAGCTTACGAAGCACAAAATGCAAATTAAGGAGCATCCTGGAGATAACTTGACACAGTTTGATCTATTATTCATAATTTATAGTTATTAGATTATCAGAGTTATATAGTAACCATTCCGATTCTGTTCCATGTGGTGGGTATCTTAAACTTCAGACCTCGCTGAGCTGACATTTGTATCTTACAACTCCTGGATCATTAATCCACTAGGGGGTTTCTCCAACCACTCAAGCTGTCTGAAGAATATCTCCATAATGTCCCCTTGGATCAGCAATTTTTTTCTATCCATAAAACATATCAGTGTGTGTCAAGTGAAGCTTGTATGCATCAGAAGTCTTCTGCTAGGGTTGTATTCTTGTATGCATCAGAAGTCTTCTGCTAGGGTTGTATTCTTGTATGCATCAGAAGTCTTCTGCTAGGGTTCTATTCATCTCACATGTTAACTTTTTAAATTATGTTGGATCCAGATACAGGACCAGCAATAATTTATCTTGAAATTCAAAAATTATAATGTTTTAGACATATTTTAAATGAGCTCCTTACCATTCAGATACATGGTACAAAAGGTGAAATTAAACCCTTATCTGCAACAATAGAAAAAAAATATTTTAGCTCAGGTGTATAAAAGTACCCATTCTATACCTCAATTTAGACTCCTCTGACTAGGATTTCCAAATTCAGTATACTATTATCAATGACCAAAAATAAAAACATTTTCACTATGTAACCCTAACCATTACATTACACACATATTGGCCACACTCCATTTATAAAGCATCTATACCTATAAATGTATTATCAAATGTTTTGATGGTTATTAACAAGGAATAATAGTTTATTGAACTATTGCTTTGTACAGTAAAACATATTGCATGTTTATAAAGTAAAAAGGAAGCATGATTTAGTAGAAAACTGAACATGATTGTAAGGCATTGCAGCTATAAATCAGCTTGCCTCTTAAGAGGAATTGTGAAAGTCCCGATGCAACAGCTTTCTAATTAGCTGCCGCATTAGTTTTTTGAAATAATTAAAACTTTAATATGATATCTTCATTTTTTCTTAATTTTAAACCATAGTTACTGCATGAACTCTCTTGCTGTTTCTACTGAAATGCTTTCTGAGAACGAAGGACTCTCAAGGTTAGGTTTTGCTTTGGGAAGGATAACTCCAATAATTTTTTTTCTTTCCTTCTACCAAGAACCTATGCTTCATATTTAATTTTCTTTGAGATCTAAACTACCTTCCCCACAGGATCATTTGTAAATTGTCTAGCTGTCCTGTTAACAGACTCCCGTCCAACAGGGACTTGACAAGATTTATAAACCAGATTCTTCCATAATTTTTAATACTCAATCACAATATAAATATTACTATTAAACATTTAGACATTATTAAACATTTAGACAGTATTTTCTTTTTGGTAGTATGGTACCACTCTCATCATCATTCTGTATTTCACTACAGCCTGCCTGCGTTTAACTAGCATGCCAGGGTCATGCTGCTGCACAGTGCATGTCAATTGGGTGGCATTTAGTCTGAACTCATTTTAAAAGACTGGCAGCAGTGCCAATATTGTAGAGGTGATGCTATAGCCATTAAAAGCCAGATGGTGCTGGAGTTCTCAGACAACATTTGAAATTAAGATACTGTATGATATCTGCAGTTGACAGTGTGTAGCATGCTGTATTAAAATGTCCGAACACTTTATATCCACATGCCATATCCTTCATGAATACTTTGCAAATGGACATAAGATACTTAATGTATTCATGATATGTCATATAAGAAATATTTAAGAGCATGTTATGTTTGTTTTCAGTTTTAAAATGATTATATATCTAGTGACACAGTGTTTTGACAGTTCAATACAGTCTTTGAAATCTGTTGTGAATTTTACATGTGTGAACTGTTTCTGTTTCTGTTAAATCTTTGGGGTCTAAATGGCCTATGACACAGATTAGCCAAAAATACATATCTGGGCACTGTTTCAGCAACATTTTACATAATATGTTAATTAAACTACTACTGCAACAATAAACAGTCTAACCTTTTAAATATGGCAAATTACTCTTTTTTTTCATTTTTTTATTCACAAACTTCAAAAAGTAAATTTCACCCAGTTTTAATTATTAAAAATAACACACTCGTTTTCTTTCATTTCTCTGGTATTCAGTAAGAAAAGACAAATGTTGAAGAAATAGTTACATTGATCTCTGGAATGAGATTGGGCATTAAAATGATGCACTGTACCACCAGAAAGACTGGTTTGAAAAATAACCAAACTAACTTCAGTAACAACTTAAATGTCATCTTTTGTTGGCCAGCAACATCATCTCTGTTTCTGAGTCGTGGGTGTACTGTATATTGCTGTTTGTTCACATGTTTTGTGTTTCGGAACACAGTGTATAAAAAGTTTAGAGCTGCACTATTTACTCTTGGACATGTGTTCTATATTAGCTATCCAGTCACCCATCTGAAGTTTCCCAACTGCTCCATCTCCTTTGCTCTCACCCCAGAATTGTAATCATGACTGTGGAGAAATCAAAGCACGTTATTACCTGAGAGTCACACTTTTTTTGGCACATTATCTGACAGCTAATCAATCTGAAGAGTCTTCAGCCAAACTGGCCCATCTATAAAACTAGTCAATTGTGTTCTCTTTCTAAGAGTGATAAAAACTCATCACTTTCCAAAGGCATTCTCAAAGACAATGTCAAAAAGCCTCTTCCTGAGATTGAAGGTCATTGTGATGTTCGTTTAGGGAAATATTTTTCTGGTGAAGTATAAATGGCTATATTGTTTTATTGTGTTTAATTATTGTATTAATCTTGCCAGACAAATATTTGTCAGTTCCATTAATTTTATGCTTAAATTGTATTTTTTTTTATTGACCACATGTAAACCTTCTGTTGTAATTATCTGCTTCACAAGAATTACAATTTCTGTGCAGATTAAGCAGATAAAACTGTATTAAGTACATGGTGTACAGAAAAATATTTCCCACCTTAAAAGAAAAATGACTAAAGCATTATGATATGAACAGTAAATATCCTCAGGTAATGTTCACATTTACTGAGTCATAAACTGAAGACACTACTATTTAAGTTTACATTTAAATAATTATGCTTTGTTTAATTTTTAATGACATGTATTCATTACAATTTACCAATTGAACCTGCAACTCCGTGGTGGGGAGACATAAAACAAAGAACCTGAGAGAGACACATGTGGCATTTTAATGTTTCCTATTAACACAAAAATAGGCCATCCCTGATTCCATTATAGAGACAATAGACAGGCTCTTATTCTGGACATGACCCTGACAGCCTCTGCTCTGGGCTATTTACACTGGATGAAATCTGTCAAGGGCACATGAAATCCATTCATGCTGAAAAATGCTGGTAGATCATTCTGTATGAAGTAATACAAAAAATATTGCCCTCATTGAAAGTGGCATTGCAGCCCACATGTCAATTGCTGTATAATAGACACAGGAAAGAGTGATTCAAAATATACACCCTTGTTCTGTGTTTATACAGTTAAGAAATAGATTTTGCTGCAAAAATTGTATGGAAAGTTTTTGAGGTGCTAAAGGCAAAAAGATATTGACAAATAAAGAACGCTAGCAACCATATTTCATATTTTATTTAAATAAATTAACTGCATTAGAAACTTCAAAACAAGAGCTGAATGCAAAAAAGAGATTTCCAGGTTAAAGCAAGCGCGTTGCAGCTTCAGTGTGTCACAGACCAATCTTTTTAGACACGTGTGATGGGGTGCCCTCCCCTTGTGGATATTTATGTATGTATTTATTTGTGTTGTTGGTGTTATTATTATGATATTATGTGTTGGTGTGCGGACAGACAAAAGCCATCCGTCATTGTTATTGTTTTAGACCGGCGAAAAAGCTGGTCTTGTAAGGTGTGGTTGGCATGGATGGGGTTGAATCCCCATCCCAAGTAGCTCGTGGGAATGTGGCCGGAGCCTTAATAATGTAATTGTTTAATGGGTAATTAAGGCTTCAGTCATAGTATAAAAGACCCAGTCCGGGCTCAGAGCAGAGAGTTAGAGGAGTTAGGAGCGAGAGCGAATGCTACCTGGAAGCGAACCAAGGTACTCATTATATATAAAAGATTTGTTAGTATTTCGCTTTGGCCAATGTGCCCTTTTAATTTTGGTGTGAGTATTTTGTGTTTTGTTAACCTGTTTTGTTTTATAATTTAATAAATATACTTCTGTAGTACATGTGTTATTGTTTCATTTCCCTGGTCTGACATCACTGCGGCAGCCCTCACAGTCACAACATACTGTACCACTGCTGTGCTCCCTGATTTATTATTTGTTTATGCATTTAATGCCAGACATTTGTGAAGACTGCTGGAACAAAAGTGAAAAATAAAACAAAAAGGTCTTCAATACAATGTTTTAAATATTAGATGGATTTGGTACTGTATCTTATTCAGTTAGCTGACAAAACATTGTGGATAACTGTTAATACAATGAGGGCGAGGACGTTTTAGTAATTTCTCACTTTTCTTTAAATATTTAAAATCCTTATTTGAAAATCGAGATATTAACTAATTGGTGGCTGTTATAAATCCAAGGGCATGACAAGAGATTGATGTTAGCTTATGCCACAAATGCAATTCTACTGAACCAAATTACAGGAGCTCTCATAAAAAGGGGTCACTGCATTAACTGGAGGGCAAAAGTGGAAGAAGAGGTAGTTCAGATGCAACTACTTTAATTTAGTAACTCATTTTTCATTTTTAGTAATAATTTGTATTTGACTTGCTAATAGAGTTCCGTACTGCAGCCTGACCACCTGAGTCCCCACTAACAAGGTTATAATCTATTGTATGGCAAGTTATTAATCTTTGGCACCATTTCTCTTAGGAGATGTGCCCAAAATGAAATATGAGTTTCAAGTACATCTGAAAGGGCTGTTTTTAGGTTTCTTTTTAGATAAATAAAAAACATATTCACATTTTGTGTGTCATAATAATCACTCAATTAACTTTAGGACAAGAACATTTATGTTTCAGATAATGCTATCTTGAAGAAAATAGGCATTCAATAAATACAAATCAGTACAATACAATAATATACAGTAAATTAGCCAATCACAACTGTAGAGTTTAGTGCAGTGGTTGCTATGGAAATGACAAATCTCTTACCAATATTCACATAGGGAGCAGAATCCCTTCAGGTAAGAGTGACTATGTATATGTTTGAGAAGATGTTGGTTCAAGGGGGATGTTAATACTAAATAACATATACAGTAGCAGATTTCTCATAGGTGCTTGTGTTATTAATTGCAACAGTCATTAGTTATATATTTGTGAAAGTTGAGACTTGATTCATTAGTAACAGAAGAAGCAAAAGCTAGAATTTTCATGCTTTCATTATCTTTCAATTAGAACTTGGATTCATCTTAGCCTTTTGAGCACTGGTTTGTCAAAAAGGTTCCATTGTCTAAAAACAATTTTTCTAATATTGCTTTTCAAGACAGCACTCAAATAATCCCATATCTTCATTCTTTCTACATTCTACATGTCATCCAAATATATTTGCTTCTGACAATTTTAATATTCCATCTACCTCTCTGGACACCTCTATTCAATTATGACTAGGTACAGCAATTAAAATATCAAAACGAATAAAGGGACACTTAAACCTACAGTCTACAACCAATTAACATATAACTGCACCAAAATGTGTCATGTTTTCTTTAATCACATCTCAAGATGTCCTCTTTATACACACAGTGAATGAATAAATTGGCACAGACATCTTGTTCCCAAACCCAACATAACTGTCAAATAAATTAAACACACTAGGTTATATTTTTAGCAAGGATTTATGTCCTGCAACAATACATTTAACATTTAAAAAAACATTCTTGGAGCACTCACATAGGTGGTGACAGAACTGCCAAAAACTATTTGTGTATTGTTGGCCTGAAATCCTTTCAAATATCAAAATGTATTTAATGTTCTGAAAAAATGGATATGGTTTGTCAAAGAAATAACATGTTTTTAGATTTTCTTCAAACATGCACCCTCGTATATTGTTATCTTGAACTGTCAGGCCTGTTGATTTTTTTGATGCTTTCAGTACTGATAATTAAAGAAGGAACATGAGTACAGAATGAGTTGACTTTATTTCTGCTTTTATATGTTTACACATATGGAAGTGCACAGGCAGCAGTGTGGAGTAGTGGTTAGGGCTCTGGACTCTTGATCGGAGGGTTGTGGGTTCAATCTCTGGTGGGGAACACTGCTGCTGTACCCTTGCGCAAGGCACTTTACCTAGATTGCTCCAGTAAAAACCCAACTGTATAAATGGGTAATTGTATGGGGAAAAAATGTGATTTTGTAACAATTGTAAGTCGCCCTGGATAAGGCGTCTGCTAAGAAATAAATAATAATGGAAAGATGTGATGCGTCATGTATTTTGTTTGTGTCATGACTGATGTAACAAACACAGTCCAAGAGTCATACTGTACCTCAAAACAAAGATTGCATGAAAAGGTAATGCAACATTTAGGCACTCAAAACAACAAAAATAGAAGGCTCTTTCTGATATGTGCACTGTTTTTAGTTTTACTGAGACCTCCTACATACTAAACCAACCAACCACAAGAGAAATTTTCAAGAGTAAGGATTTGTGTAGACAACAGTTTTTCAAATCGGAGCTTTCTTTTTTCTTTCTTTTTTTTTTTTTTTTTGATTAAATCCCTAGTTGATTGGAACCACACAACTGCAGCTGAAAAATAGAAAAATAAGAAGTTCCCAGTCATACGAGGTCGGAAAACCTTATCGCCCTGCTGATGTGAGTATCAAAACTGTAAGTCTGGGGTGAGTACGGAAAAACTAAAGCGTACGACTTCAGATGCTAAGTCATGTTTAGTTAAATGGTGTTTTAAATGATGTCCACTTTCTTAATAGTCACCTGCCTGTATATCCTAGACACTCAAAACAATACATTCTGGCAACAGGCCATTCGTCTTGCCACAGTTGATTCCAATAGCGTAACAGATTGATTGCAATATTTATCTTTTTCTTCTTCCAGCAAAGATTATCATTGACACCCTCCATAGGTATGGTATATTTATTTAATGCCTTGTGATTTATATATATATATATATATATATATATATATATATATATATATATATATATAAATAAATAATATCATTCTGATTAAGGCTATGATCACTAGCTCCCACATCAGTGTTAGAACTAACACATATATTTTGAAAAAAAAAAGTAGGATTTGATTACCTTGAATTGACTTACATATATGATTTAAAAATATGTGTTGCACATTTGCAATACATAACTGAGGTTGATCTGGTGATTATCTTTTCAAGGCCATGAGCTCTATGTTCACACAATGCTAATGCCAGCTCTGCTAAAAGACTAAGCTGCTTAAATTAAATGATGCCTTTGCCTGGGTAATATTTCAAGAGTTGATTTATGTTTTCTGGTGCAAGGTGATACATTTTACTTTGGTTAAAATAAATCCTAGACCATAACCACAGAATCCTTACTTGTCTTGTTGAAGAAAATAACAGCATTTTGGTGGAAACACAGCAGGAACATTTTGAATTTATTACAAAAAGAATATGAGATTTCATCTTTATTTTACTGCATGTGTTATACATTATATTTTTATTCAAAATCCAATAAATGTGTCCTATGGTGAGGTTCCCATGCATTGCTCTAAAATCCAATCCTTCATTTACTCTTGTACATCGACATAGAACATATGTGCATGAAATAATTATGAAAAATTAGATTTAAGCAGGCAATAAAAAAAAAAAAATGATAAACAAAATATATATTTAATAATATATAAAAAATGACTAATGTTAGAAGCACAGTAATACACCCCATGGTGTGTAGTTGTAAGATACCATTTCTCTGGTTTGTGCCTCATCACACCAGATGCATGATATATTACACAATAACTACACACCCTGTTCTGTGTTATTGCTTGCATAGAATTCTACCTGTTATAAAAGCAATGGACGTCTAAGGTGACATTACTCAGGACTGAAGGATATGCCTCAGAGTATGATCGCTTGTCTTATCATTTATACCCCAGAGGCAGATCTACAAAAAACGGGGTTCATGTGCTGTATTTTAATATAAAAGTAAGACAAATGAAGCTATTTATTGTATTGTCATAATGTGGAGAATAATATAAGAAACACATGATTCCATTTATTAGTGTTAGTTTAAGGATTAGTATTGCTATCTGCACATTGAGTATTTAATGTAAATGTAAACTTTGTAAAACTGTGAGAATTATATTAAATGCATATGAAGTAATCATTAATTAAATAAAGCATTAATAAGAAAAGCTTTACTGCAGTTTTATTTAGTGCAATCTTGGATATAAAAATCCTTCCTCACACAGCAGGAAATATTTTACGTATGTGTATTAAAGAAAGAAACAAGTTATTTACAGTTTTAAGTAAAACAGTAATATTGAATTGGTCATGCTTACAGATCAGCCAATCAATGCAGTATATTTAGAGTTTGGTCATAATAACATCAGAGTTTGAATTATTCGCATATGTTACAATATGAGAACTGATAAGATACCGTATTTAACCATTTATAACTCATTTATAATTGATCGCTTCAAAAAAAGCCACCGACAGCCCTAGGGAAGGTGTGTCCTCCCTCACTGATAAATACCTCACATGTAAAGTATTAAAGTGGAATGAGGTCAGAGCCTACATCTCCTTTAAGCTATATAAACTCATGGTGCAATGCTCAGCAGGTTTCCTTTTCCTGTAAGGGATTCTCCTTGGAGACTGTGTGGTTAAAAACTATCTTCTAGCCATACACAAAGAACAAAAGGGCAACCAACAAACTTTCTTGAATTTGTTCAAAGCTGAACTGCAGGACGTGTACATTTATAACAGCCCATCCGCATATTAACCAGCCGTGATCTCAACTTTATGTTTTAAGTGTCAGGATTGCTGAACCCAGCACCTGGGTTCGAATGCAATAAGATTAGTCACACTATTACCATTACATTAATGTAACTCTTAGTCTTGGCCATAAACAATGTTCATTTTAATGCTGCAGGGATGTGGTTTTATAATATTTCTTTATTTCTAGAACTGTTATTGTATCTTCCATAGTTTACTCTTCTGTGAACCCTGCAGTGCTTTATCAGAAACCAGACCTGCTGCAGCTAGTTTTCTATTAAAGCCTATATCCAACTCTGTTTACAATAATATTATCTGTAATTGTCTATTCAGATAAACATTAACCCAGCCTGGAATGCCACAGTCCATGTTGAGAGGTTAGACCCTGTTGTGGATGACCTCACATACAGTACAAGGGAAACTGCTAACCATTTGATCCAATATTCTGTATACTCCAATTGAATTATTTCCAATGTAAGCGTAGGACGATATTATATATTATACCTGCTTTAGGACCGTGTATCATTTTGGCACAGAATGAAGCACATTTTTCAAGGTAATTGATTCCGTCATTTGTCTTCCTGACAATGAAAAAGATACGGTCATACAGCACACAGATACAGTTTATCACTTACATGTATGTCACCAGCAAATACTTAATCTTTATTAATGAAATGTCACACATACAGATTACAGAAGCAATTGTTACATAAATACATAATCTTTCTGATACAGTTTATTCAATGGAACTACATTTAAATATGGCATTTATTAAGTCAGCGCTATCAATATCAATGAATTCCAGTCTGTTTGTGGGGGTACAACCCCATTGTGTTTGGGATATGTGCATGCAGGTAGCGGGTTCGCATATCCCAAGGTGAGAAAAGAAAGAGAGAAATAGGAAATAATACTTTGATGCCTGATGAACTCATAAAGTAACTAAAGTAAAGCTTTCTTCACTATGGAGCATTTAGCAAATTCCTGATTAAATCCATAAAAATATAATGATATTATGAAGCACCGCATTCTGAACAATATGGCTTATCCTGAATAAGTCATCCTGCAGAGCCAGCAGCCAGACAGCCAAACTAGAATAAAGCTCAATGAATAATGGAATATTTTAATATCGTATCCCATGGCTTCTGTGCATGTCATCAGCTGCTTTTGAGTAATCTTGGACTGAATTGACTGACTTTATGATGAACATGTTCCAGCTCTGAGCACAGATTAATCCAAGTCACTTAGTTTGAATATGTAATCCATAGCTGCAACAGCCAACCAGACTTGCTCTCTTTAGGCATTTGTGGTTCTCTAATCCACACATTTTCAGAAGAAAAATAAACACATTTTTTATTTGCATTCATTTGAATGTATCTCCAAAAATTTTAGATTCCTTTTAAATCATCGTATACAAAATCTTAACTTCTACACAAAGCTGTAGGTTCCTCAACAATGGTTACTGTAGGTTCCTAATTGACACGTTCCAGAAGGAAAACAAAATGAGATACAGGTACAGTAACTACATGTACTTACAGCTAAGGCCAAAAGTTTAGCATCACCTCAAATTTTATGTTTGAGACATAATTTTAAAAAAAAAAAACTATATGAACATAATTTAGATCTTTTAGTTAACATCATGTAACTACAAAATTATATCGCAAAAGTCTAAAGCCATAATAGCAGTACAGATTTTGAAATGTCACATTTAATTTGTCAGTTTTTCATTTTCAAGTATATGGAAAACTACAAAGTGGTATATAATTCAATGTGTTAACGTAACATTATTCAGCAAGTTTCATTCGACTTTATGAAGCAAGCTTTGTTAATTCTATAGGGTGACATAGTTGTACATTGTAGTTACCATTTACTAATATTTACATGTACTAGCACACAATTGTGAAAAGTATTACATTTGTTTTCATGCTGTATGTAAATTCATTAGCTCATTATATTTAGGGCTTCTGATTTTCAGTTTTAACCGATAAAAACTGATAAAACACCCCCGATACAAAAAATGAAATCGGTGTATAGCCAATAAACACTGGAAAACACTGGAAATGGTTACTCAATTCACATTGACTTCATCCCGTTCACATTAAAAAAAAAAAAAAAAAAAACCTTTCCCAGTGCAGTTGGGCAATGTCCCTCCTTCCTGACTTGTATCTATCATTGATTTGTTCTGAATACTTTAAACCCGCCTGTGACAGGCTGGCTCGCAGTGGTGAGGTGTGGTGACGTCACGGACCAGGAAGTAACTGAAACCAAAACAATGGATGGGCGGGTGAAGCTGAATGCAATGGCACTCAGCGTGGATTTATTAAATAAACAAACCAAAAACAAAAGATTTAAACAATAACAAAACACAAAACAAAAAGGCGCGATGGCAAACAGAAACAAGTATATTTTTAAATATAGCAATTGTTCTTTTTATATTTTCTTCGCTCTCTCTCTCCGCTCTCCTGTACTCTCCTCTCTACACTCAACAACCCAGCACGGACAGCTGCAGGTTCTTATACTTAACAAGTATTAACTAGTTGTTAATTATCTTATTACCCCTCGGCCACAGTCTGCACGCGTTTGGGAAGGATGCATGACTGTCAGCTAGTTAAATAATCAGTAGCTGATCAGTCATGCATCCTCACGAGATTTTTAAATATAAAAGACGTGGCGCTTTTAACCGCGCCGCAAACAAATACAAATAATAATAAATAAATACGTAGGGGCGGGACACCGCCACACCGCCCCATCTACTGAGTGTCAGCAAATTCCTACATTCCTATTGTAGACTCTGCTTGTGAGATTTATAAAGAGATTACAATTAGAAGGCTTGTTCGCGGGATTTAAAGCTATATTACAGTTAGATAGGGAGAATTTAAAGCAGAATTGCAAATTGTGGCAAGATGTAAAAAAAATGCCTAGACACACAAAAACCCCAGAAGAATGTGAAAAGGATTTCGCTGTGGAAGACAGCAAAGGAAATACTTACAACTTAAGTATGCAAGTACTGTCGCTTCTCTATACATATTGTGAAATAAAAAAAACGCCCAAGCATTTTGGAAAGTAACCAAAAACAATAATTTCATACAGTATATACAAAGCGAAAGCCCTGGAAAAAAAAAAAATTACATAAAACTCGAAAATAGCTAAAAAAAACACTGAAAAATATTTTTGGTGCTTATATATAAAAGCACTACTTATAAAAGCCCTAATTATATTATACAAAAGCAAATCATAGCAATAGTAGATATATTACCATTTTGAATTTGAGTGTGTATAGCCATCCTCTAGTAGTGTTAAGGCTTTATCTAACTGACATAAGGTAAAAAAAAATAATTATTATTATGTTATAACTGATCCTTAATCTGTTGGGTGTACACCTACCTGTTTTTCCCATCACTGGACATTGGGACTCAGAATGGGTTTCATTTCTCCACATGGCCCTTGTGGGTTTAATTAACCTTTAGTTTGTATCATTCCCAACACCACAATTGAAGTGCCATATAGGAACCTTAGGCGCTTAAAGGTTAATTTCCCCCAAATTAGTTTCCTGGTGAAGCCACTTGTTTCTTCCTGAAGGGCTTCAAATGCAGCAAGGCAGTGCTAAATGTAGACATAAGCATACGTAATTGATGCTGTAATCTGTGACATCATTATATTGCATACTGCCAATAAAAAAAAAACTGGTTCTGCAGATATTTTCACATCTTTGGTGACCCCAGCCAACAGAATAAAACCAAAAGCAGTCTTTATAGAGGTGGCCAAATAGATCTTTTATTGTTGCAAATGATCTATATATCAAATACCTTGGATTAAATTCAAGAGCTTCTGCTCTATTTACATGAAAACTTCCTTAAATATTTTCATACATTTATTATTATTTAAAATGATCCATTCACCAGTCAGTCTAATGTGGCAATATAAGATCATGCAAAACACTGATGTGTCCTTGCCTATAGAGTCAAACAAAAAGGAAATAAAGCATGTACAGTGCTGAAGATTCTGTGGCAGAGAAAAAAACACACAATTATCTCTTCTCCAAGGTGTATACTGTATATAGCCTAGATGAGGTCAGCAGGTATCGTTACTGCCTTCTTTGTCAGAATGTGATTAATGATGATATCAGTAAGGGTCACAATAGCAAGTGCTTGAATAATTGCTGTTATCAAAAAGGGTCTTGCTTACCTGAAATATGGATGAATGCACTTTCACTTGGCAAGCGATTGGAATTAATTACTTTTAAGTACATTTCTCATTGAAAACTATTAAGCTCCACTGTTCTTGGGCTTTCTAAGGAACAGATGTTATAACCCACTCTGTGCAACTTCTAAATGTGTATCTCAGTGATTGCTAGGTCAGACAGCTACAGTAACATTTAACACAGTAGCATGCCGACATTAAAATAGTACTGAGGTGAGACATTCCTAATTAAATGAATTGTAAAATGCAATAGATGCAATAGCAACAAAAAAGAGCGTAGATTTAAAAAGAAGATATGACTGTGCTGCTGTTCCCTTTTGGTCTAAAGCATTGTGGAACAGTGTGGATTTCTTAGTCAGTAGGGGACACAATGCTTTTGTTGTTAAAGACAAATAGTCCAAAGCAATGTATCACTATACAATGTGTTAGTTAAGTGTTCCTGAAGAAAAAAGCTAAATGGCACATGTCTGAAGGCAAAACAATAACCTTTGGTCATCATTTATCCAAAAGATTCAGCAAAAAGTAAGACAACAGCCAGGTCCCATAGAACTTTGTATGAGCTTATGACACTCAGAAACCTTCACTGTTGACAGTACAGTACAGACTATTATTTACCATTTACTGTTTAATACACAATATAACTTCAGGCAAACCCATTTTGCCTGAGGGTACAAGTAGAATTACAGAATACAACAGTCTGTAGGGATTTTAAGAAAAGCATGTCATGAAACTTAAAAGGTATTACTAATGGATTAACCTTGAAACTGAGATTCGATCAGTCACATACTGTAACAGTATAATCCTTTTCTCGTTCTGAGTTAAATACCTCAGCTACAGCAAAGTATCTCCTTACAAAGTGCATTTTCAAGGACACTGTGTAGACAATGTTTCCCCATAAGTCAATGCTGAGGACACACATGTGATTCCTGTGGGCAACAAATGTGTACAAGGGTATGTTACATTAATGGCTTACGTCTGTATCACAATAAATTAACATTTTCGAAAGAGGACGGGGCGTTTTATTTTGAGGTGCTTGGAGACCATGAATATTCCAAGGTAGCAATGGTTGTGAATTGTGTATTGTCAATTTTAAAACGTATGGCCTAGGTAACACCTCCTCGGGAGCCGAGACAGGAGAAAGCGCCTACAGTAAATTGCACAGGATCAAAATCAGTAGTCCGACTATGTCACTGAGGGAACTGCGTCCTCAGAATTTATATCATTTTGGTTAATACATCCCATTAAGTCCCTTATAATTCAAAGTTTCTCACAGGTTTGTTGTATAGGGCAGTGGTACATAACTGGGATGTAATCAGAGGAGAAAAGGTACACAGACAAGAATAAAAAGTCATAAAATGTTTATTAGAGACATAGACACTGAAAGTAGGAGGGTCAAACCATGTAGGATAGTAAACTTTATATAAAATCGGCTAATTACTACAAACAACTATTTTTGTATTTCTTTTGTTGTTGTTCTTAAGGAGGGCCTTCTAAGGTGAAGAATGACTGCATTACTTCTGTGATCATTAAGGTGCAGTGCAAAGGCTGAGTGGCATGTTTTACCAATGTATTAACATACAGGGAGGCTGTGCTGGAAAGCAGCAAACGAGATGCTTCCATATAAATTAACATCTATGACATTAATACTGAAATACAATAATAGTGCTGTGTGCATTATAGAGTAGATGCACTGTAGGCTATGGCAATATAGGATTCCAGTTTTACTGCCAAATCCCTTTGCACTCCACAGTCTAAACTGTTACTATGTTAACATATTCTATCTTGATGCCTATCTTGATGTCCCTTTTATCTGCTTTTTTCTTGTCTACACTATATTGACTTTCAAGGAGATGCATATGGATATGCATATGGAACTTTATTTTCCATTTTAATATTTTGTAAGAGCTGGATTTACAGTATCATACCAACTAGTAAATCCTCTCATTACATTTATCACGTAAAAAAACAAGCAAATTGAATAAACAGATATCAGTCTTGAGTCTCTTTGGTGGCAGGTGAATTCAGATTTCACTGTGGACAATTTTGCCAACAAAAAACAAGCAGTCACACATTTTTTTAAACATCTCAAACCATGAATACATTTTGACATGATTTATTAGATGCAACACATATCTAATATAATTTGCTGGCTGCAGATTTGTCAGCAAAAAATGTAACTGTCTTTAAGAATGTAACCATTGTCAAATGGCTTGGGCTCCTTTCAACAGAAAATAAAACAGAATTCCTTGCTTTGTTGTTAAGTCAGAAGTCTAGAAATGTGCTATATTGTCTTTTTTTATTTGTATATTTTTTTTACACCAAACCAAAAATATTGTACTTTTCTGTGTTATTAGCATCCCTCTGATTTTAAATTCAGTATAAAGTGTCCATCACTTGTAGTTCTGAGGAGAGCAATCTGTTTTGTCTTTGGGGGGGTTGGTATGAATGCAGGCTTATCACAATAGTCCCTTTGGCCTTTGTGAATACAAAAGCAGCTCTTAGATTCCGGTATTCTCCACTTTGTAGATGCCATCAACAGGACATCACAGATGGTAGACTTTCTGATTCAACGTTTTCCATTGTTTAAAATAATTAATTTTTTTAAGAAATAATGAAGGGACGACAAAAGATCATAAGCATACAAGAGGTTAACCACATTACACAATACTCATACCAAATACATAATTGCATCTACCTAAGGTTCTTTGAGGATTCATGCAATATTCATTTCCTCTTATTCCCTCTTAGATATTACCAGGGCAAAAGGGAATATAAACAGAAATAATTATCATAGGCTCTATTTGTGTTTCTCTTTTAGAGCCATCAGATTTTTTTTTTTTTTAACTGTATATTGTCGAGACATATTTTTTGATTCTCCCTATCTTTCATTGCCATTGAAAGAATACAACCATAAATTGATCTTTTGAGCATTTTTCAATTTCTAATGAAGCTTAAGAAGAAAATGGAGAATTGTTGATTTACACTTGTCCTAATGCCGCAGTCTTAACAATGGTATCAATGGACCAAGCACTGCAGGACAAGAGAGACAGACTAAGGATCATGGTGGTCCTATTATAAAAAAGGCCAGAGCTATACCAGGGTACTACAGATAAACCGTAAGGAAACAACACAAATATGTAAAACTATAAAGAAACTAAGGAGGTGCCATGTAATCAGGAGCAGAATATCACCATGAGCCTATGTAGCAATCCTCTGAACTGCTCAGAGACAATGATGGCAATAAATACACTCTCACTTGGGCCCAAAGCAGCCAAGACTATAACTATTAATACATAGCTGCCTGGATCATGTTAAGCCTACCTTGAAGCATTGCCCTCCTGATCAGGGTAGTATAAGAGCATCCCAAGCAGATTCAAATGATTATTTATGCCTGTTGCCATAGCTGCCCAAACAGATCAGTGTGTGCTTGTATAACAGAGTACATTGGTACACAGTGTTGGTGGAATGAATATTTCATGCTAGAGTTAACATGTATTATTCATGATCAAAAACAACAGGAAAGGTGGGATAACTAGCAGCATGGAAAACAGCAAACAAGGAGGTAGAAAACCTGTACTTGGTGACCTGGATGTAATTGGAATCCTCAGTTCTGTTGGTATTGAAAAGGAATTGGCTGCTGTAAAAATACTGCACTGTACACATTCTAAGTCATTACTGACCTCTGTCTCTTGGGGGATTGTTCTATCAGCATTAAGCATGGGTGGTGCATTACACGTGGTTCAAGATTTAAGACACTGTTTTTATGTTTCTATTAATACGGCACAGTGTTGTTTAAACATTTCAAGTGTTGATGACTTATGTTCTCATTTGGTTGACTTGATGGCACCAATAACGGGCTTGAGAGTGCTTAGAGACTTTGAATTATATGAATTATATTACTTAGAAGTTTGGTTCCAGTTTTGTAAAATTAATTAACTGATTTTGTCCTGCAAATAAAATAACTCTGCATATGCAATGACTCTTCCAACTACAAATGTAATACCATATAGTTCTGAGGAGAGCAATAAACAACGGGCACTATTAAATAATACTCCTTTTTATTTTGGCAAGTCTCAAATTCCAAATAATTAAAGACTGTAAAAGCATTTGTACAATAACACATTTTTTTTAACATCAATGCTCAAAATGCAGGAAAGCACTCTATGCAGTTTTTAAACTGCACGGTTCAGTTTCAAATCCATCCAGTCTCTTTTAAAGGATATTATCTAACAAACTTGCAATCAGTTTTAACCCTAGCCAGCTGCATATCATTCTTTTTTCCGTGCAGCAGTCTGGCATTTTACTACCACTGAGCTAAAAGACTTTAATGTACGATACATCGTATTATTTTACGTTATATGCATAAGGTTGTCATTTCCCTTTCAAATTCCTTTAAACATCAGCTCTGGCATTTCTGTTGTGCCAAAATAGATCAGCAAATGCTTTTTATTTTCAATCAAGTGTTTAGTTTTATAGCAGTAGTAAATATCAACGTTGCTTCCTGATAAAAATGAAGCCTGACAGATCCAGTAATCTAAGCAAGGTCAGTCCTAGAATCTGTTGATGGGAATCATGTGTTTACTGGTGTTTGTTATCCTTGAATGTTGGCTATAACATTAACTCTGAGTATGATTCCTGGGGAAATTAAGCAGACGGTGATAACTAGCTGATGAAGCTTATTAACTGTTTATAAAGAGTCTAATTATATCATTTTGTTTACAGTACACGTGACAAGAGAACGAATTGGGCACAGGCAACAGTGTGTTTACAAAGTAAGCTGCTGTTTTATGCACCTGCTCCTAAGGGCATATAAATTCAGGTACTTAGACATTTAAAGTGAGTGTTTATAGGCATGGAAATTTAATAAAACGGAGCTTAATTTAATTGTGATTAATATTCCCATTACTTTGATGTATTACTTTAGGCTTGTACACTATATGCAATTTTAGCAATATAGTTATTTTAAGCATCTCACCTCAGAAAATGTAAACACAATATCACCATAAAGCATGGTTTGGGATGTGAATATAATACATGTTATGGTGAGGCCTATGGGAGCTGCTTGAATAAATGGTAACTTTTTGTAACTTGCTTGTGTAGAACTATAATATAAGATGATATATTACCTGCAAGATGCTTGCTCTGTACAAACAAATAACCTGCTTTTGTTTGAATTATAAAGACTTACACACACCATGTTCTTCAGTGGAATCATAAACACAATCACTATATTTAAGGCACTTTACATTTTTTGAAGTACTTTGTCTACTCTGACACAGTGAAGTACAAGAGCAAGTCTGCTTGTCAGTCATTTGTGCTGCGGACCCGGAAGAAATGGTTTATATCTAAGGTTTGTTTTTATTGACACGTGGCCCAAGCTTGGTATGGCAGGTGTAATGAAAAATACATTTCTAATGTTAATATCAATTTTTTATAACACTTTCTAAAGGAGAACAGTCACAAAGTATTCCAGCAGGAAAAACTTTCAATTATACTTACATTTGTGATTGTTATGTTCAAATCCAAATGACAGAGTTTTCCACTTGTTTTGACACATGGAATGCCAGATGGCTGAATTGTGGATGTGCACTGCTGCTAGGGGTTTTTTTTCATGACAGAAAACCTATTTTAAGAAAGCTAGAGTACACAGCTAAATGATTTGTGCAAGAGAGCCATACTACTGTAGTTGCAGGCTTCATCTTTCTGTGTTCTAACTCAGGTAACCAAATGCCTTCATAGGTATGCATATGTACAGTAGATGGGATAGGCAGTCAAAACATATCCTATAGATTGACCAAGCTTGTTAATACTGGTTGGCCCAGAGAAAAGAAAATATGTGCAGAAGGCAAGAAAAACTGCCTTCCACGTGCCAAGAAAAACTGGATAGCAGGTGCAAAATTTTCACAGATGTCCATTCATTAACTTGCAGAGTGTCTTCAAATCATTTAACTTAGAATAACTTCGAATAAGGGGGTGTAACTCAAACAAAGGCACTCAAATATATTTTCTTTATGTTCTGCTGGTATACCATTTTTTCTAAGTGGTATTTCTTATTGAAGTATTTCTCTAGGAGCAGAATGTTTCATTGGGGAAAGGTTAATGGTTACACTCTGGTGTACCAGCTGAACCTCAGGCCTCAGGGGTGCAATAAACTTCTGATGTTTAAAAATAATGTGATTACTGAAACAGGAAATTATATACACCGATTATAAAGAAGAATATATTCATTAAAATAACTGCTATTTATCACATAATTATGTAAAAATATGCATTGGCAAGAGTTGTGGAATGACTATGGTATTACCAGGATAGAAGTTTGAAAAGTGTTGTGCTCTATTATTGTGTGAAATAGCCTGTTAGTTATGTAGGCTATAGGGTATAGAAAAAACATCTTCTTTTGTCATAGCATGTAAGTGTCAACATGTATTTCATTCCCAAGTACCAAGCTTTTAAAAACAAAAACATTTGTGACATTTGCCTAGGTTTTTGAATATCTTGGTGCTATTGATATGCATCCAGCTGGTACTTTGCGATCCATCTGATAATTAATATGTGGATAGAAAAAAGGTTCTAACAGGTCTGCAATTTTTTAGCCGAAGCCCAGCACCTGAACAAATAAGCAATCAAAGAGGCAATCAGAACTGGACTGCTGAAAGCCACTATCGTAGTCAATTCAAAGAAGAATGATTTTCTCGAAACACAAAATGTAGATGAAAATGTATTTCCAGAAACATAAGAAGTCTGATAAAAAGTTGTTACATTCCTCTGTTTTATTAAACACATTTTGACTGTTTCCTTTTCATAGTGGTTGTTACAGTTAATTTCTTCACTGGCCAAAAACTTGGCCTTAACTGGCCTTAAAAGTGGGTAGGAACCAAGGAGTCCCTGTTACAGTGTGTGGAAGCAGGTATGTTGTGTCCATTGTTGAAGATGTATTTTATTTGGGCCATTGTTGCTTTACACAGTACATTGCACATGACTCAGTCCACCATGATGAGAGTTGTGCTTTCCAGTGGTTTTCTGCAAATGTTTTCATTCTAGGAACACACTGGTCAATATAGCCACTTCATTTACGGACAAGTCGATAGCACTGGCACCCACCATAAAGTCCTTTATGACGTCACTGAGATCCTACTGCTTTCTGTGATGGTCACTGAGTAGGCAAAGACAACTCTCACACAGCTTATGTGTATATAGGTCAAGCAGATCATGTCACATGTCAGATGACCACATAAATTAACGTACATTGCATAATCAGGGTTTTACTCATTTTAAAGGATGGAGTACCTGAAGGGAAATAAATCCAGCTCATAATATTAGACATCAGAACAACTTACTGTATATAAAGTCATCAAAAGCACACCTGTTGGGGAAGCTTTACAGGGTGTCATGAAATGTGTGATAAGAACCGACAGAGCTCAACAGCACTTGATCTTTCATCCATATAGAATTGATTGTTGCAAACCAAGATGTCAGCATGTTGCTTGCACTTATAATGTACTTGACAGACACCCAGGAAACAACCGCCTTTGCAGCAAGATAGAAGAATAGAGCTCTGTGGAGACAATAACAGTATCCAGGGCTCTTAGTCTGAGACTCAGCTAAAATGCCAGTCAAATTTAGCAGACCTTCTGACAGATTACTGCAAAAAACATTCAAAGAAACTGTTATCGCTTGACTGAACTAAAGGAAAAGAGACAGGGCTAGCACCAGAAGTGTCTCTGTAAGAGAATCTCCAGTACTGGGATTAATTACTCACATGTGGTAAGACAGTTCATCAAACTGTTGTTCACGAGGGTCAAACTTGCTGTGTTGCTCATCAAGTAGGAGGAAGTGTCTAAAGGTAAGAGATTAAGCAGGTTTTAACACTAGTTTAGTTGGTAAGTTACTGTGTACTTTAACATGTTTTACCATATTGATATTTGGTTTGCTAAATATACCACTCATTTTGTGTTTTTACAAATGGTCCAATTCACTATGTCTTAAAATCTTTTGAATCTAATTTACTATCCAGCCCACATTGTATGTGTTGGATCAGATAAAGGGTGACAGAATCAAATTGTTTTGAGCAACATCACTGAGGGGTTAAACCAATTCATGACCTGGAATGAGGAAGAGAAATCGAAATGATAAGTTCCAGTAACATCGATAAGCTGCTGGGCTTATCAAAACGGTTTAACAACACTTGTAAGTACTCAGTTGCAAGTATCATAAAAAGGGAAAGTAAAAAATATATATATATATTTTAAAATGTCCTTTGAAGCTACTTTCTCTTTAAATGAAATGGACATAGTTATTAAAAAAAAAAAATACACTGTCCCACTTTGGGGAGATTTTGAAAGCCCACTTTTCTGTCTGTAATTGTATTTTTTTTCTTATTCATTAACCCTTTTTGTCTTGCAGCATTCTGAGAGGGAATGTGTTTAATGATCTCTGTTTACTCTTTTATTGTAGTTTAATATGCAGACTTTGTCTCTTCCATTCCACTAATTGCAGTCAGTCTTCGAGTTAATCTCTGGAAGATTATCCAGTGTGATGGGGGGGTGGTCATTATTTTATCCTAAAGATCAGTGTAGTTTCAGTCGTTGATGGATTTTACTGATGAGCAATTGAGAGTACCTCCTAAGAAAAGCATTTTCTTCTAATCATGACCGTGCATTTTAAATGTCTGAATTACTGAAGGTGACTATACAACTTGAATACCAAAAATCAAGCAAGGAGATGTTAAAACTGATTTACAATGCAGCTTGGTCTTAGAAGCAATCAAGGAAGTTCAAAACTCAACTAGACTTCACACATGTTTTTATACCAAATTATACCAAAAAAAAAAAAAAAAAACCTTGAATAGATTTTGGTTTTCATGAAAAAACGTGGCATTAAAAGTAACTACTGTCCTTGGTTTCATCAGAAACATTCCCATTTGCAACAGACTGTTAGGATAAATAAAGAGACATTGTCCGATTTTGAAACCATAACCAATGTTCGAAAATGCTGTCAGGCAGCAAAACAGCACACAAGACTGCATTAATAATAACTTTAAAAAGGTAATACAACAGTACAATTGACTACATACTACATACGATGCCAAGAAAGGCAGATTACAAGGGGCTATGCTAATATTTCGGCTCGCACACCTTTTAAGAACTGTACCATTAATTAAATACGAATTGCATTAAAAAGGGTGTTTACAATGAATTTGTACAATTTTAGAATGTTATTACAGAAACTTTCCAATTTTACTTACCTAATTGTGGCTATCCGCGTTTACAGTAGTTAAGATTGCCACATAGCACAAACAACTTTTATTAATGTGCTGTGCTAAAGTTGTGCCAATAGGCTAACGCTACTACTTACTCAATTGGAGTTATTTTTTTTTAACTACATACTATTAACATGTGCTTAGTTTTATAGATACCGCTCATAGTCAGCAATGTGACTATCAGAAGAGCTTCATAAGAAAATGTACAAAAGAGGAGGCCATTCTTAAGGACCGCAAGATAAGGCTTCACTGAGTGAGTTGCACTGAGAGTTTGATTTGCTGTTGAAATTTTATCAGCGCTGTGCATATCAACTATACTGTATTTGTAATTTGTATTTATAATAAATTGTACAGTATAAAGAGATTAACCTGTATTGAGATTATTCTGAGTTGTAAAATTCCTAAGAAAGAACTCTTGGCAATGTGTGGGGAAGCACTGATATAGCTCAGTGCCTTTTCCCTGGTTGGCTTTTTATTCATTGGCCCTTGTGTTATTTATTCTGAAGTTGTTCTATAAGCATTTCTTAACATAAGACCTGCAACAGGACTACAGGAGATAAGGAAGTGTATTTCTGTCTCAGTAAGAAGCTGATACTTCAATTTGACACATTTTGACCATGGAACGATGTTAATCGTACCAAACTGGCATTAGCCTACCCTCTCCAATGCATTTCCAAAATCTAGAAAAATCTAGTACAATAGTGATATGATGACATCAACATTCTAGAAAAAGAACATTCCATTCTGGGTGCCAAAAAGTAATTGTAAACATAGCCATTGATAACGACCCATTGTACATGCTAGAAGCTATCTTACTTTTCAAATAGAAAGCTATTCCTTGATAAAGTTCCATCCAATGGATTAATAATCATCAGATTGACTGCAATATTATTGATCTGCTGCAGCAAAAGCTACTATTAGTTTGTACAGTTTTGTTGAGAAGGCTCAGTAATAAAAAAAATATCCAATCAGCTATTTGGCATTAACATCACCCACATCAGTAAGTTTATACACATGTTTGCGTTGATATGTGGGTATGCTTTCCGCACCAGGATTGAAGTGGTTGATGGGGTGCAGTTCATTTAATACTTCTATAATGAATACAACCATCTGGAGATACTAAAACATCAGAGTTCCAGGTGCAGTGGCAAGGCAACATCATGTTATTATTACAACAATGATGATGCATGTAATAAAAATAGCCTACATGTAATTATTGTGCAATTTACAGCCATCATCTACATCCACTGTCATTTTCAACTGTGATTTACAGCAACAACAAAAACTGCATCTGTTAATCTGCCGGCACAAATACAAGACAAATGTACATGCCTGGAATTAACTAATGGGAATCTAAGCCTAGACAGCTTTTCACCTTTCTGTGGTATCTTTTATAGACTGGCACTGTTTAATAGATTAGATTAGTAAGAAGTGTAACGTGAATTTCAAAACAGGCTAATTGGAAATCAGAAGAAAGCAAGATACTTAAGCCCAGCTGCTATTTAACCTGCCACTTCCTCAACTGGCCTTTAAACTTTATACAACAAAAAATTATAATAATTACAATACCCCAAGTGCATTGTCCATCATTGCAAAATGTAAGTTTATAATGAACTGTAGATAAATGTAAGTGACATCGTTTCCTTGGATTCCAACTGTTCATAATCAATAAAACAGAGGTTGAATTACACAATGATAACATTCTAAGGCAAGTCATGCATCATAGATGTCAGTTTTAAATTGAAAGATGTAGCTTCAGATATTTATCTTCTCCCTCCTTTGATATTCAAATTATGTACATTAAAACTGTGCCTTGAAAAACTGTTATATTACATGTGAGTATTTCCTATCAGTATAATCTTACTCGAAAGTGTATTACATTTATTTCCGGGCTTAGATACTTATCTGTGGAGTACAGTGTATGTGCTGTGCATATCAAGGCCATTGATTTGTATTTAAAGAAACTCATGGGTTCTAGAGCACCAATATCACCTTTGTATTGGCATAAATAAACAGGTTCTTCATTTAAAATGATTAACTTGCTTAATTTAATTTTAAGGCTGTGGCAAGTGTTACAATGATACATAGCACAACCTAGCATTTAAATACAGAGTAGTGTAACTACAAAAACATAAATGTAAGGAATAAATGACATCATAACTACAAAAAAATGAATGTGAGGAATGAAGTACATCAGCCTCCACAGTTTTATGACCTTTCTGAATGGAAGGCTAATAAACAAGGTAATGTAGCACCAAGGACATAATCATCCCTCAATACATTATGAATCAGCAGTAGGTGGAGAACTTTATTATAATTCTAAAACTTTCTCTGTTTCCTATTTCAAAACCATTTCGGTGCACTAAATATGTTAGTACTGGTATTTTAATATTAATATAATACTTTTATATCATTGCGGTGTGTTCTTTAGGTAAAGAAAAAAATCTATCAATATTTTGGGTTTTGCCCCTCCCTGTGGTGTAGTCAGCTACTGGCTTGTCCTGTTAAGGGCAGGTCAAATTGGGTTCAAGAGTTAATTTGGTAACATGAATCTTGCCTAGGGTATTCATTATGTACTGGCCCGCTCTACCTGCTGCGGTGCTGACCCCTACATTACTCATGATTATAGCAATAACCTCCTTTTTCAACCCTTCTAAAAGCTGAATTACTGGAGTGAGAGGTTTTAGAAATGACCACTAGGGCTGTGTAATTGTATTTTCAACATCATCTGCCCTTGTGGCAACTGTGTAATAGACTACCTTCTTCATACTACGACACCCACCGCTCTCTCCGATTATAGTCTGTCATGATAGCATCAGAATAGTTTGTAAGCTTGTAAAATAATAAAAAAAATAATGAATGCCAGAGAACAGACACATAATATGATATTAACTATGGTAAAACTTCAAATGGAGTTTCTGTAAAATCCTTACAATTATATACAGAAACATGCAAATATTTCATATAACAGCATAAAAACGTACCAATACTAAAATGCAAATCATATATTACCTATATTGTTTGAAGCCCCATACTATTGAATGTAGATTTTTATAACTGCAATTAATCTGATTGTATTAATACTGAGTGATAGGCATTTAAGATTTAAATCATGTATTTTTTATTTAGGTTTTTCTTTTTAATAACTGTTAGTCTGTGACTAATTGGCTCATATTATATAGAAAGGAAATTTACCAATGATGGGTAAGGAAAACACTTCCTGAAATGTGATCATACTGTAATTGAGTTCCATAAATCCCTTACCAAATTCACCAAAGCACATTGAAGAAGTAACTATACTGTTACCAGAAAGTCAAATCCGCTGTTGTGTTGCATAAAAAGATTAGCTGTACAGTAGTTCTAAGATGCCTGCTACTTTTTTTCTATCAATTGACATTTCCCTTCTTTTTTAAATGTGAACAGTAAGCAGCTTATGTGATAATGTCAGTCTTACCCTACTGTTAAATCGATTCAAGCACTTAAGGTCCTGAATAAAGTACTAGGTGTATCCTGAGCTGAATTTCCTTAAAATAATTGTCAAGTCTGAACTGTAACACAGACCTTGGCATTAGCAATTAGTGTACAAACATAATATCAGTAGCGGAAATTGCTGATTGTTAAAAAATTACAGTCAGCCAACTGGTTTTCTCTACCCGAATATTGTATTTACATATTAATATGTCATCAGGGAACAAGCTCCTATCTTATTAATAATGTAGACTCAGCTTTTCACATAAAGACAGCCAGAAAAGTTCATAATTTGCATAAAAGCATGATGGATGCTTCCAGTTTTTCATAGCTGACATTCACTAAACTGTATCAAGAAGATGCATGTTATTTTCACCATTCTACTGTTTACACTTCAAAAGAGAGATGGTTAATTGTCTAGGTAAGATATAGAGAACATTGACCTCTCTTTATATCTTTGTCCAGTTTTCAAAGAGTGAAGGTCTGTTGTTTAAGTAAACCACAATATTCACGACAGCTGTAGGGCTCTAGGCTTGAGCTCCAGTGTCTGTAAGATTTCTGTCTGTGTTCAGTAAAAGCTCCCGGGGCCTCATTCACCTTGTACTTGTTTTGTACAACAAGCCTTGGCCTTCGCCTCCTGATTTGTGGGTGGTCGAAACTGTGTCAAATTCACATGAAATACATATATCTTTTTGCGCCTCTAGATATTTTGAGGTATGCCTACATTCAGCGTGTACAAAAAATAAGAAGGTCTTCTTAATGACTCATGCCACCAGTATTGTAGTTATCGTAGACACAGGCAATGAGTGTGGGATGTTTATTGGAGTGAGGGATAGAATATTAAAACATATATATTTCAATCAATTTCAAATTTTAGCAAACACTTCATGTAATCCACAGCACATTATACGCATCCGTGGTAGTGAGTCAGTCTCTAGTTTGCCCTATTTTTTGACCTGCTCTTGTAAAGAGCAAAAAATAAGCTTTTCTCATTCTTATTACAATGAACTTACTTAGAATCTTTAGAATTATTTAAATCAATCAGAATACTGTGCAGAGATCCATTCAGAGTGCATTTTATGCTTAATAAATTTAATTCATGAAGCTTTTAAATATGGTGCTTGACCCTTTAAATTAATAAATTATGCTAAGGCCTTTGAAGTTATTGATAGTGACAGGTACATTTACAGGCAATCAAAGACGTCTTATAACACGCCATTTTGTCATGAACTTTTCAAGGTTAGTCAAGGTTAGTTTTGTCATTTCTCTCAACATAAAATCTATTCACAGACTCCTCCTGTCCTTCATGTTTTACGCAGGTGTTGTATGTCTATTTTATACCACACATGTGGCTCAGAAACTTGCAATTGGAAACATTTTATTATTATTATTATTATTATTATTATTATTATTATTATTATTATACTAAATGTTCCTTTTCTCAGGAATCATGGTTTGGTAATCACAGCCATTGTTACCCTCTCAGCTTCCTCATCAAATATGTTTCTATTAATTAAACTTAAAGAAAACAAACTAAAATGACACAATGTGGTATATGCGGATGATTTGTGTTATGCAGTCCTCATCAATCATGTAAATAACTATAGTACTCTGATACATAGTGTAATCTTTTTATTTGGGCCATTGTAAGCTAGGACTGGGCACCTGTAGATTGTTCTTCCAGAACTTAAAACACTTAGAATTCTAAGATAAAACTCTTAAGAAACTTACTGTTACTATTAGACAATCAAGACAGAAGTGCCTTCTTTGCTGTAGATTAAAATATGTAGTGGTAAAATAATCATATTTAAATATGTACAAAAACAGTTTTTCCAAGCCACGATTACCATAGAAAATATTTCACTAAGCCTGTGACACATAATCTATTCTGTTGAAACAATTCCTGTGAATAAATTATGTAAAACGCCTCATTAAACCCATGAAAAGAATAAGACTTTCACTATCAGCTTTTTGAGTCCTCCTGAATACATAATTATGACTTTTTTACAAAGCATTTAAATAAGTCTGCCCTCGTAATGTTTTTTACACCAGACCTAATGAATGCTTCATTTTGAAAAAAAAAAATACTTCACTAGCTGCTGATGTGTATGCCTACAGCTATAAGGTTTTTCCATCCTCATTACAAAAATTAAAAATCCAACTGATAGTCTTGGCCTGTGTTGTAAAGTATATCAGTTCTTGGGCATTTTAATATATCCTGTTAGACAAGCCAATGAATATAAATCAGTACAGTCAATTCTCATGACAAACTCAGAATAAAATGCATTTCCTGATGCTACAGATTTTCTACATGGCCCCTGACAAATTTAACAGTAGGTTACTGTAAATGACTTCTTAGAATACAAATTCACTTGACACGAATTTCATGTTTGTGCAAATTATTTTGTGTACCCCCCCTCCCCCCAAGAGAACAAAAATGTCAATAAAATGAATTGCCCTTGTTCAAACAGCGGAGTGTAAAGGATATTGAGAAATATATTAACTTGCATCAAAATTAGTGCCTCTGTACTCTATTTTAGTGCTGTTTTGGGACTACTGATCCTATGATACATTTCAATGCCATTTCCATGAAGCATAGAAATGAGTGAGCACCGCAATAAAACTTGCATTACCCTTGCAGACAAGTGCAGGTATTGAAAGTGTTGGATAATGCACCACCGTACAAGGAAACAAAAGATGTTGCTGCAGATTTCAACATTCCCACGAACACTTTGTCCACCATTCTGAAGAAAAAACGGGATACAATAACACAGGCCTGTGAACAGCAAACTGTGGATGCAAGTCGTCAGCATTTTTGATTTGCTCAATACCCTGATGTTGAGGACACCTTGCTTTTGTGGTTTAAAAATGCCCAAGAGCAGAACAGGACATGCAGATTTGAAGGTGCAACGTATACGTTGCTGGTACCTTGAAATTCATATTATTGAGAGTTGACTGTATATAATAAGAGGTAGTTGACACAGCTGGTGTAACCTGCCATTATATGACTATTAAAATGACAGTTTGATTTCATCCACCCCTCAAAACCCTATAATATCTCAGGTCTGGTTGGATTAGAGATTCCGCAATGACAACAGATCAGAGATCCTTACAATGCAATTTAGAAGGAGGTGATTGACACAGCTGGCCTTTTTTAGCTGCCAAAGCAACCTTAGCCCCTGGCCAAGGCATGCAAATATAACAATCAATATACAGTAACAAGCAACTCAAAATGAAATTGTATTGCTGGCATTTCAAGACATTATTACAGGCATTTATTTATCGGGCTGAGGTCAGACACTCATTTCCACCTCAAACTGTCGGCAAACGACTTCTTCTGAATTCTGTCTTGTTAAAATGATGTGCAGTGGTGGATATGTAACTGGACAGGTTAAATGTGTCCTTTGGTTTTTTTCATTTAAGCATGAAGGAAAAGGTTACAGTCTACAATTTATAAAGAAACCATCTGACAATCTAAGTTTCTCTCATGCATGCAGGATGCATGTAAAGAAGCTTGTTACCATTTTGTTAATTTATTAAGAGATGTACTGTGTGCTCTACAGTATCACTCCTAGGCATTAATGGGCTAAAGAATATGCTGGTTCCCCTAACAGCATTACCTGCAATTAGTATTTATACATGTTAGTACAGTACATTTCAAATGACTTTTTAAATCAGCACCTCAGTGTTAATTATTTGCTTTTACTGTAACAATGTGTACCATACATTGTTAAAACCTAATACAGCAGAACACAGTCTTGTATTAACAAAACTGCAGTTTAGCACTGTGACTTACTGCTGTAGTAATTTTAGAACATTACCAACCAATTTGTTCTAAGGCAAAGCACAGAGGACTCCCAGAGGGCTTCTATTTAGGTTCTTTATTATTTTTAATGTATATAAATGACTCCCTCTTGCCTTAATTCAGGCTTATACGGATGACACTGTGATATAGTATTTTAATAAAGATATTAATCAGCTTGATGCTTCACTAAATTAAAACCTTGCAAAGGTAAGCTACATGCTTGTCAAGTAAAAGACAATCACAGCCTATACTATAGCAGTCAGCTGTAGGTTCTGCCCAAGACAGTGGTGTATGATATAGAGGAAAGCAATATGTTCTTATATTCTGAAAGTTACTCTTGTTTTTTTCTATGGCTGTATGTCAGGGATAAGCAGCCTGGATGTGACTTGACTTAAATCTCAACTGAAAAATATTCAAAGTACAATGTACTTTTAGATGTATAAACCCATTCAATTAATCTAAAGAGTATAAGATCTAAGTACCTTCTCTGTTTAAACAGTTAAAATAGAGCGTATTGTCAATCAGGTTTATGAAAATCAAACACCTTACAGTTTCAACAGATGATTCTTCCAATCAAAGCCAGAAAAATGATTAGCAATTTAAAAATCATCAGGAATTTAATTACTTGCTTACAAAATATAATATATATATATATATATATATATATATATATATATATATATATATATATATATATATAATGTATTTGGCCAGGTGGTGGATTTCTGAAATATTTTGTATCCATTGCCAATCACAGGTACTTTAGGTTGCCTGGCCTTGCTTTGCTTAAATTGGAAACCCCTGGCTGACACTGTGTACACAAGTGAATCATTTTCACTATCGTCACTTTAGGAGCTAATAAAAAAATTGCAGTGTAACATGTTTAGACCTTTAAGGAAAATTAAATTTAACAGGAGGGAAAGAATATAAGAAAGAATATAAGAAAGAATATAAGCGGTTAAAGTATTTAGGTAGGATAAATAGGATAGTAGTCTGTGTTTCTTGGGTACTGTGGCTTCCACACAGACTTTGATCCCAGGTTGCCATGGAGAAAGTCAAACACCAAATCCCTGACGAGTCTGTCTTATTGTCCCTATGCCCTGCAAGACTAACAACCCAAATAGATAAGCATGCATACTCTGAATATGTAAGCCCTTGTATCCTTAGACAGGCTGTGCCATTTTGGCAGCAGATCAATTTACAGCTTCTGTGGAATGATTTTGAAACCCAGCATCTCTTTGCCCAGCAGCCAAATGTAACCTTTTCACTGCTATCCTTTTGAAACCTCATCATGATCATCAGAGAGTGACTATTGTGACCACACATGTCTCCCAGCTGAACACCAGTTATCTTGTTAATAAAGCTTTGGTTATCAATGATATAATTAGCATTACCTGCATTGACATATTGTATCTGCCTTTTAGTATTGACACCATATCATTAAGGGTCAATATCCATAAGATTTTTTTGTTCCATCACAGAACCTGTCACCCTTACTGAGAGGACCAGAGGCGTGTATCTCTGTCTAAATGCGTCTGCTAAATGACTAAATAATAATATTGAGATTTCTATATATATATATTCCAATTAGCAGGCATTTACAAAATAATCTGTGCACACAAGTCATATAGACTGTATTCGTGTGATACAGTTTTCAAGGTGTTTTGCATTATTATAGTGCCCTATCTGGGCAGTTTTGACTTGGTCCGGAAGCATTGTAATAAAATTAAAAATATGAAAACTCATATAATGATAATTCTTTTAAATGTGTAGTTTTGTTTTGGTCCAGCTTTCACCCACTTCCTCCTGCATATTAACATGTCCAGCTGCTTTCCTCAATGAACAAAGCTATGTCATCTGACCCTTTATTATGGATGATTAATACTGCCAGACTCAATTCTTATAGAAAAAAAAAACAGGAAAACGGAAGTGTCTGCTTACTCCCTACACAGAAGGACTGCTTTTATATATGGATGCAGTTTCTTCTACTAATGCACAGTAAATCTCAGTTACAGGAATAGCAGGAGTCATGCACTTGAACCCTGGCATTTTATGGGCTGTATTTTTAATGGGAAGTGCACTGAAATAACAAGTTGTTATATTGCCAAAGTGAACTGTTTCTAAAAAACATAATCACCACCATCAACACCACAACTGAAATATATCCAGGTGCAGCCCTTAATATTTGTTAAAACACCAGAGTGGAGTACTCAGATTGCTTTTGGAAATGCATGCATGCATTTGCATATTTCCTTACTTAGAGTAACAGCCATGAGGTAGTAAAGAAACAACAGTATCCATATGGACATGGCCTTTAAGTAAAAGATGCTTATGGGGTAGTTGTTCAAAACCAGCCTTTACTGGTCCAGAAATACAATGCAAACAGCGTAGGGTCCTCTGTGCCTCCTATTTAATATATTACAGTATTAGGCTTGTGCATTACTCTGATTTAAATCTAAGTAGGCTTGGTCCATAATGACTCTTTTTTTTTCTTAAAAGACAGTAGTCAATCATACCTAAGCTTGTCCAACAACTTACATACATTTGATTATGCCTCTTAAGATTTACGCATCTGTAAACTGGAGGTTTTCCAATTGAAAGGATGGCTTGTTGACAAAGGGTATTCTCCCAAGTTTACTTTACCCCTGAGAAAGGTTACATTGTATTCATTGAATCCCTGCCTTTGCAGTACAGTCATAAATAGTAATGGATCCCCTATTCAGACAAATGCAGATGGGAATAACTTACCAGACGTAAAAGGTTCAGATGGCAGAAGGACTGTAATTTACACAGAAGTACATGTGGGATTTTATTGACAAGCCGTTCTGAATTTTTTAGAGGAATATGGCATATTTGCATAGACAGCGTTCATGTGACGCTTTGGCAGGCTGCTTAGTGTAAGCCCTTGACACGGTTTGCTATCAGTGCAAAATGCCATTACCCGTTGATGACCTTTGTGTCTGAGCATAACTATACAAGCCTGTTATTTTGATGGCATGATTATAGACTTGCAATGGTGCCGATCGGTTTTCTAGATGTTCCTTATTATTTTACGGGTCAGGAGCTTTGGGGATATAGTGCTGTGCTGATTAGCTTTAAGTTCTATTCCAGGCACCAGCAAGAAACAACTGGTCTAGAGTTAAAATACAACCAGGAAAGGATGGCCCATATTTCTTAATTGGAGGCAGAGTTCAAATCCCAGCTCAGCTGCTAGCTTACTGTGTGACCTTGGACAAGTCATTTTAACAGATGAGAAAAAAGAAGCGTGCCTGCCTGTTACACAAGGATGCATCTGTTTAACTGGTGAGAAACGCATTGATGACGATTGAAGGTTTATTAACATGTTGGTAGAAAGAGTTGAAAAAATATCAAATGAAATTGGTCTAACAGCTGGCAAATCTAAATACTGCAGTGTTTAGATATAAAATGTGTTCTTTAGTGTTTGTCATCAGTAACAAATGTGTTGACCAGGCAGTTTTTAGATCCAACACCATAAGATTAGTTGAATAGATTCCATACAGTAATTGTGATTCAATTTGCACCTCAGTTTCAGAAGGCGCCTGCACGATCCTTCAGTTTTGTTAGCCAAGGCTCAGCTGTTGAATTTCCCAAATTGATCTTGTACGTTGGACTCATACCCAGGAACATGTAAACTGAGAAATAATTTATCAAATGGCGTGCCAATGCTTGGATGGCAGAATGTCAGCAGCCTTGATTGAGGAAAATAACGCAGGCTAGAAACCAATGGACCACGGCTGTGGTCCTTTAGAGACAGCTTTGTTTTAATTACACAAGTCATGAATGACCAAGCTAGATTCCAAAATAATTAAAACCTATTTAAAGATAGAATAGTAAGAGAAGTTGCTGATATTGTACATATTTGGTACTATGTGAGCCCTTACTTTATACATAAAACACAGTTTTAAAACTCACCTCTCGTTAGTATATTAATACTCTCAAAAGCCTCCTTTGTGTTTACTGATTATTGTTGCATAATATGCCATGATGCTGCGCTTTCATGGTATCTCAGTATTATCCTCCAGTGTCAATGTTATCTACATGCAACATGTTATTTTGTAAAATGCAGCTAGGTACACGTGGACTTGCACTAGTTAAACCATTTCTGACAAACGAACCTGGACTGAGATATACAGATGTGTTAAACATGTATATTTCATCATTATATAAATAACATAATTCAAATCAACATTCTCATGGAAATGATTTAAGGTAAAGTTAATCCAATTGACTAATCAAATTAAATATGTTTTACTTGGTTAACTGTCATCTTCATTAGTTAACTGAAAAGGAAGCATAACTCTAACAGAGCATGACTAAAATAAATAGGTTTCTTCTCTTCAGTAATAAAGCACATTGAAATGTGTTTTGTGTATCAGAAAATATTAATATGCTTCTCTCAACCATGAAAGGTATCCCCAGCAGAAGAACCAGTGGGTATTAGCTTATACAGCATGACAATACTGACTACAGAAGGCCGTTTTTAGCCTGTTGACCAGTGAGCCTACAATAAACCAGCAATGTGCGTACCAGAAGACTGGCTTTTTGCAGGGCACTAACTAAACGTCAAGTGAAACATTTCTAAACCAATTTTGTAATCCCTCCAATAATCCATCATCTGTTGGTGATTCTGTCAACATTTGACCACAGGGTTTATTTAAACTCACAACAAACAAAAAAGGTCAAACTGGTTCATTTAAAATCATAATCCTCTTCGAGTTATCCCGACAACAGGTTAAGAACAAAATTGTTTCAATTTAGAGCTGTGATGTGGGGTCCCCCAGACCCCACATCACATGCACCACCCCAAAAGGATTCATTCCAAAACATGTTTAGACCAAGAAAGGGAAAAAATGTAATACATTTGCTTCATTAACAACTCTTTTTTTAAAGAAATATTTTTTAATACAGTAATACCAGTTCAATATTTTTTACTGGAGTTCATTGTCTCAATCCATGGAATTTGTCCTACAGTACATGGATTTTTTTCTCACATAAAAACCTTTTATGACCCAGTTGGAAAATATAATGGCAATATCTCAATCTTCACGCTCTACAGTAACACTCTAACTACCATGCCTTTAAAGTCTCAAGTTGAAAATGGATTTGTGATGGGAAATTCAGTTGCCCAGGCTTAAGGTTTCTTTACAAGTGATGGGGAGTAAATTGGAACTTAACCTTTCTAGCATGACAGCCGTTACTGAAGTATATACACTGGGAATCAGCAGCTGGGTATGAACGCACCTCTTATTATTTGTATCTATTGTTTTTAAATTATATTAATAAAATGAAGCCTTTTTATTATTTTTATTTGTTTATTTAGCAGATGCCTTTATCCAAGGCGACTTACAGAGATTAGGGTGTGTGAACTATGCATCAGCTGCAGAGTCACTTACAACAACACCTCACCCAAAAGAATCCCCATCCAGTGTTAATTCTGCCTAACGAATTGTCCAAATTATTTAGGAATGTTTACATACAACAAGATATATGTATTGCTTGAAGAAAGCTAAAACCCAGTAAGGAAAATCTCTGCACAGTAATTACAATAAATCAGTTAGGGGACAAGACTACTGCTCAATGTTACAATGACAGAACATTCGGCAAAACCTAGTAAGTACTGTATCCTATATTCTGAAAGCAGACAAGAAATGTACATTCATCCATATTAATTTACTGTCACATATAATATCAATGTTATCTGATTAAACCCTTGCATGATTACATCACATAGTGTTGCTACTAAACATCAATGAATGAAACAGTAAATTATAAAACGGATTGTTAGAATGTTGCATGCTGATTGGTCCATCAGTGTTCCAAGCCGTTACAATATCCAGCACAATGACACGATTAAGAACTACGTAGGAACAAAAGCAAATCACTGCACCTGTGCTAACCACGTATCACTGCGCCACCAAAATCGAAGAAAACACCTGTCTAAATACCTGCTGTCATGGAAGATACTGAAGACATCAAACTTCCAGTTTATATTAATTTGCATGACAAACCAGTTTGCTAACAAGACGCTGTTTTTGTAATTTATTTGTAGTACATACCAGTCATTTTCTGTAACTTCGGTCGGATCCAGTTGTCAGATATTCAGTTTTATTTTCCTCCTTTTAGTTGGTATCAGCCGTCATTTTGTGAAACTGACTCTTTATTAATTTTTAACTGTGGATATTTTAATATTTTTCAACAGTATTTACAAGACTATATGCAATATCTTAACCATCTGACTCTTGCCTTTCTTCACTCTCTCTCTTCTCCTTTACTATCATGCAGTCACTCTCTTTACAGGTACAAAAATGTAACATTGATTTGCTAGAAAAAAACTCCAAGTGAAATTAATACCACAAAACAAACAAATTGGGCTGTAAATGCTTAAATGACTGGCTCCCGTCCACGGTCGGCAGTTTAATAGCCTGGACTTGAACCGGCAACATCCAGGCTATAGGGCGTCTTTACTGGATGCGCCACTCAGGAGCCCCGTACCAATGCAAGTATTTAACTTGCTTGCTTGGCTTGGTAGTACACTTGACTTGTCTTACTGACTTATGTATCTTTGATATCTAACTCTTGGGGCATACTGCAAGAGAGTGTTTCATGAATCCAGATTCTTATCTTTCATGGAACTCAAAGCTGCAATGGACTACGTTACTGTAAGTATTCAACATTCCACAAAAGCAATTACTGCAGCCCAGAACTCTGTGTCTCTTCCACGATGAGAACACTCCTTTCCATGAAACTGGGTGTGTATAATATTAAATGTGTTTTCACATAGAAAAGTCATCAGACCTAAATTTTACCCGACATTTGGACTGAAGGATCAACATCCAGTCAATTATGGAGAGCTCTGAGACTTTGAGAAACACTGTTTAGCTGTGTGACCTGTCCCCAATGTATCCAAGTCAAAACTGATTTGCAAAACTTTAAAATAGTGAAAACTCTCCTACTGATTAGTTTTGACATAGAATAAATAGCTGAAGAGCTGCCATGTAACTGTACTGTACAACAACAGAATTTTGCAGAGGACATTTTATGAAGTATTCATATGTGATACATTTTTAAACTGCACCAAACAAAGTGGCTTATCCCTGTCAAGAACAAGCCTAACCTCCAGAAGCACTTCAGTCAAGAAATGGAAACTAACATTACACAACCCCCCTGCTAATATCATTGTGTGTTCGAAAAGTCCATATACAGTTGCTGGACAGCCACACCATAGCAATAAACAATCAAATGTATAAAATTGAATTGTACTTATATGGATAAGTCCCTTGACAATGGCATGACATGTAGAGAATTCATTTCGACTGGAAGAAACATTTATAATTCCCACACTCCCTTAAGAATATTAGTACATTATTCTGTTGTGTGTACTGTATTTGCATGTTTTACACTTTATTTGACATTTCCTTAAGTTTCCTTTTTGATCTTGTGTGAAACCTAAGTTTGTTTGCGATGCATTTAAAGAAGTGAGTCACTGTCTGTGCTGTGCTGTGTTTGTTTGATTTACTGTTTTTATAGTTAATTGGGATTTGGCTGCAGTACAGTCAATCACTGATGTCCACTATGAAAGGCGCTATATAAAATAAAGATTGATTGATTGATTGATTGATTGATGTACAAGGGCCACAGAAGGGAGGTCATTGTTTTATTTTAGAACTGTGTTTTACCAATATCCCCGGCCAAGAACAGCCTGGCTGCTCCAGGAGGCAACCTGTGCTCCCTTGAGTGCATGACTTACCACTTCATGGCCTGGTAAACAAGCCACTTAGGTTCCAGTAGGTTGGACAGTAGATCCAAAAAATAACACCATCACTTTGGTTTCCTGCGTTTCAGTAACATGCTTTTCTAAAGGCTATTTGCTGTAGCACAGAATTTAAGCATCTGTATGAATTTATGACATACTGTAAACCAGTAACAAGCAATTGATCAACAGAAAAAAAGTATTTGTTTTTGATTCACAAAATCGATGTCTGTTGACCACACTGAAATGGAGTGAGACTGTGCCTTGAAGCCTTAGACAGATATATTTTGTTCACCTCCAACTGCTGTGACTACATGATGCATGTTAGATACAGAAAACGGTGGTGACATGTAAAATGCTGTTTTGATTAAGCTTTCTAATAAATTGCATTGCATCATACTTTTCTATCATGTAACAGTATAAAGGCACAGTCACAACTATGAAATCAAACTGTTTTTTTTTAGTTTTTTTTTACTTGAAGTAAAATGAACTTACTAAACACTCACTTTCCTACTTTCTTGTCCGTTAGAGAGCCAGTGCCATGACCATGAATATAAAAATCAGTCAGTAGAGCATACCAAGCAGCCATTTTGTGTGGCACGTTCATTCGAGGTAATGAAATAGATGGAATGGAGTCAGAGAGGAGCTGGTTCACAGTAGAATTAAACCAATGCACACTACACACTAAAACAATGTAATGTCCTATCTAGTATGCTACACACTAAAATAACACAATTTCCTACCTAGTACTTTTAAAATATTCTTGCTTTTGTTTTGGAAAGACAAAGAGATTCAGATGACTGGTGAGAGACGATGAATTACACCAGAGGTGTTAATATTGACTGGAAAGGCCAAAAATTTCAACAAAAAGTAGCCTGCAAGCTGTCATTTACAACATGTGCAGTAAACACTCCTTAGTTCAACTGGGCATTGTTTCATAACACATTATATAGGGAAGTGGAAGGTGCGTGCTACATATATTAGTTTTGACTGTAAATGTATATTATTTTTACACACATTATATTGTACAAACGTATACTAATATATATATATATATATATATATATATATATATATATATATATATATATATATATATATATGTGTGTGTGTATTTTGTGACTGCTGATGTTTTTGTTTTCTTCTGACACAGGACAGTATTGAATTATTATTATTATTATTATTATTATTTATTAGCAGAATTAAGGCTAAAGAATTAATGATCTGCCTTTGTTATGTATTCAATTCTCATTCAATTTTTCTGAATTTTTTATAGTTTATACGCATTATAAAGCCTCCAGAAATCTTCACTGTGGATTGATTTGCATGGGTTCTCAAGTGTCATCGTAGATTGCTACACGTCAGTGTCAATCAACACTATGACAGGAAAGAGACTTTTGACACGTGCAAACCATACAGGCAGTGGTAGCGCCACCACAAAGGAGCATCTGATGCCCTTTCATGACCAAAGTCTGATGTCACAAATAATGTCTGATCATGTTTTAATGATGTGAACAGCGAAAAAAAAAAAAATATTCATGGAGTTACTGAGATTAGGATGTAATAAAGATAAGGCTTCACATATCTGCAGTATATTATAAGGTTTTTCATTAACTTTTTATTAAGTATTAAGTATTTCATCCATTGCCCAGTATTGATGTCTGAGATGGGCTTTGTGTTAAGCTAAGGCATGCATGAGAGGTTAGTTAATATTGTGGTGGCTAATGATTTCTGTGATTTTTCCATGTGCAGTGTGTCCCATGACAATATGAACCCCAATATTACTTATTCAGTGAAATAGAATGGATTGCATTCTGCCTCATCTTTAAACCACTACTTTAAAATAGAGGTGTCAAGCTCAATACTGTTATTTGATGTGAGGCTCAGAAACAAATGCCTCTACTGTTTTTGGGGGAACATTAAGAGGTTTATAGAGGTAAAATAAAACATGCAACATACCTGACATGTACCATAGAACATTATAAATGTATGCCCGTCCAAAGATGAATGGATATTTGAAGTTCTTTGGATGTCAGATTGCCAGAAACTTCCCCAAAAGCATTGTTAGAGTACCAGTATGCTCCAGTGTTCCCAAACTCACTAGTGTCTCCAGAAGCTCTATTGAGTTGAAGAGAGGGTGTCTGTGAAGGTTCTGTATTTTCCAGACACACCTGTAAGGGATATATTAAGGTTGTTTGGGAAACTAATGATACCTTCTGGATGTTCAGTATCATGCTTTAATGAGCTTTCAGTTAAATCTTTTTTTTTGTTTTTATTTTACCCACATTTATCTACATCTTTCTGGGTTTTCAATTTGAGAATAAATAAAACTGGTTTGTAAAACCCATTTTAATAAACATTAAGAAGGTGTATATGGCAGCTACAAAATGGAAATCTTATCATACATTGAAACTTTTTTGGAATCATTCTTCCATAGAACTTTTCAATTAACGTAATGTCAAAAACATTCAATAGAAAGTCACCTACAATGTCGAGTTCAACATACTTTTCTTTTGTTTGTTTGCAAATAACTTTCTTCTACTGTAATTATTTATGTACATCGCATGGTGCTAAATTCTTCCGTTAAAGCTAACAGATATTTCTTTCAGATAAGAAAATTGCATTAATGTTGTAAATTGTCCTTCCTTAGGCACAAACTGATTTTGTGAGCACTGAATACAGTTTTTTTCAAACACAATAGAACGGACATGTTGCAAATCACCTGGGTACTTAACATTCAGTGACCACCATTTATGGGCACAATACCAGCAAACACAAGGGCTATAGGAAAGGCACCAAAGTAGAAGACCCTGAGCTGCAGGCACACTAGGCACCAGGGGTACAAAATTGCCTCTACTATGTCCATTGGAGGATCAGACAACCTGATGCACTTCCCACATACAGGCAAGCTCTTTTTCAGGGCTAATTCTGTCCAAAATCTGACATGATATCTAATGTTTATATCTTCCTGTCATACAGTTGGTGGAGCTCAGGTTTGTGTTCTGGCTGTGCCAAGTTGACAATCTTCGCTGGTGATGCCAAAGGGAGCATCTTGTTGGTTCTGTTACTCTGGGACTTTATCCTCACACACCTCCTACTGGCCAGATGCCCAGTGAGCTTGAGCTGACACCTGCAGCGCCCGTAGCTCACATCTGCTGTTGAGCTCCTGGGAGTAAAGAGGTGGGATCAGTGGACACCCACTGACCTTCAATTCTCCTGTGCTGTTGTGGGGAGTTGCTGCGAGGTAACATAATTGTACATTCTAAATTCTGTTGTTTCTTTAAAGATTAAGTGAAAAGCTTCATGATTAACTGTAATATGTATACAGTACAGTATAATACTGTTTAATATAGTTGAATTGGAATTAATAATGTCATTTAGTAAGCTTTATCAGAGCTTTGCTGCTTGAAGCAGCTATCTGTCTAACCTTTTGAAAGGTTTAACAGGGCAAGAAAGCCCAGACAGAACTTCTGATAAAGAGCATCAATGTGTTAAGCCTATTTTTACATTTGTTTTCTTTATTCATCTGTCGTCTGGTTTCACAGACCCTGGTTAACACTAATCCTGGACTGCCTAATGTTACTTTAGGTAAAGTAGTCTGATAGTGCTAATCAGGGTCTATGAAACCAACCTTATATGTTACATTATCAAATTGATCTGTTCTCAAGCAATCCCTCATGTTTTGTCTTTCATTGAAAAAGGATTTCACTACCAGTATGCTGATTTGTGAATTGAGAAGGATTGTGTGTTTATGCCATTGTTTATATACTGTAAATGATTGAGACATAGTAATTGTTTTTTTTTACCAGTGACGTACTGACAACAGTAAATCTAATACTTCAGCTGGCAGTTAATATTAATGCTCCAGAACATTCTGCAATCAAGTGATTGCTAATATAACACATTTCAAATTACTTATGGAAGACATGTGTGCAAAGTCTGGGAGAGTTTTAAAGATGTACTATCTGGCTCTTTGAATACATCATTTCGATATGTCCTTTCATATCATTTTGTATTAAAATGCCATCCAGAAATATGCCCTCCTTTAGGCAGAGACAATACATGTATTGAGTGAGAGGATCAGTAGAACTGAAAACCCATCACTGATTTTTTTAAAATAATTCTTTAGTTGATAGCAAACAAACATTACTGTTACTAAAATGTATGAGATTACAAAAGTTAATAACCATTTTTCAGTACATTTAAATATCTTGGTTACCCTAGCAACATTTCCAATCTTGTAGAACGGAAATAATTCCTGTTTTGAAAGAATAAATAGTGTCACCTAAAATTCAAAGGAGGACATTATGCAGGATATGTAACCTAGTTTCACAATTATTTTTTAATGTGCTATGATACACTACACTCATACAAATTAATAATGCTTTTTTGCATAGATTACATATCACATTGTGGTGACAGTGAATTATCTTACAGTGACCCCATTTTCCGGATACTATCACAATACACAAATCTGCTGATGTTAGAACATGTTGGCAATGAGAAGAGGCACATAGATGCTCATCCCTTGCTTGTGTGCAGTTAGCCCCAGGGCAGTAACTGTTTGTTGAACCACTGTTAATTTCTGCATACATGGTTTGGTAATAACATTGCTGATATGCTAGCTAATATATTTAACAGCACACATTTAGGAAGTAAACAACAATTAATGTAAAATGATCTGCTAATCTGAGAGACAAACCTTGAGAGTGTGTTGTAAAAACTAGAGTGAATTCTTTGTATGTCCCCATGACACTAAAATAAGTGTGATCAACCACAATGAAATTGAATATAAACTTTGATGAGCTGAATTTAAGGTAAAGTAAAATAAGCCATTCTATCATGGTAAGCATTTACACTATACAGTATCCAAAATCAATAAACAGGTATAATAATCAAATAATAGATGTATAAATAAAACCAAAGTTTGAAATAAGCAACCATGAAGTACATATTTTTGTTTATCAAATACAAGTTATGTTTTTTAAACTCTCCCCTAAAATACATAATTTGAAAACAGACTTCCACTATGTATATTGTAGGCAGCTAAGCAAAACTGTCTGTTATACATGACATAATAACAGCTATGGGATTTAACAGCACATTACACATCCAATTTTGACATATTGAACATATGTATAAAGCTTTGAATTGTTTGAAGCAATTTAAAAAAAAAAATCAATTTGTTTTTTATGTGCCCAAAGAAATACTTTTCTTAGAAACCCTCCAAGACACAAGCAATGAGATTTCAAGAAGAATGTTCTATATTGGCACAAATTTAAAAAGCACAGTTCTGAAAATGTGACCGAACACAAACACGTATGCATCATCATGTTTACAATGTAAATTTACTTTACTGAAAATACCTTATAAATATAATAAACAAGAAACATTGCAGTGACCTGATCTTACTTCAACCTCCTCAAAACAGGTAGAAACATAAGATACATTGGAATGGAAAAAAAAAATAAACTAAAGACCACTTGTCTGGGAGCATATCTGCCAATATGGACCTGAGATACTGAAACAAGTACTGATACAAGATGATACTGGAAAAATACATTTTTGCAAGCAAGTTTCTGCAAGTAATATGTAATATAGACAATTCTGATTGCTTGAGGCACCACTGCTGGATGTGGTTTTAACTGTAATATCTTTAAAGTGTTAACAGAAATACATTTTGCACCTGTGTGCTACTCATTACGGAAACTCGTTTATTCCCATTACTTGGCACACCCCTACACCACCTCCCTTGAGGTCCCTTCTCAGTAGCACTCTTATTTTATATTGAGATGCATTGAAATAGTGGTCTACTTCACTCTGGAATTCATCTGAACTGACACATATAAGACATATTTTCATTGGTTGATTTATTACATTATATTTATTATTTATCTCCCTTGGCTCTGGTTGTATTTCCTTAATGTGGTGATTGATAAATTAGAACATGTCATAATTTGATTTTAAACATAATTTAAACGTGTACTAAATAACACATTTTATAGAGTGGTCAGCACCCCTACTCTTGACCTGCTGTATCAATATAATATCCAGACAAACCCATCACACCAGCCCCTAGAGCACTGCTGCACACTTGTCGTTATGTGTGCCTTTGACAAGCTGCTGTGCTCTGGATTACCAGCTGACAGCTTGAGCATTAGGCTCTCCCTCACGATTTTAACACGTTCCACTTGCAGTGCTTCTGTTCCTCTTGAAAAACCAAACATGTTCCCTCCGATGTTCTCTTAATTCCTGTTTATTGGAATATCTAAATGATGCATATACAGAAATTATGAAGCAGCTTTCCACAGACCACTGCAGACACAAGGATTATTAACATTCAGACACCAATTCAGATGTAGGGTTTAAATACACAATTGCAATTAGTATACATTTCAATTAGTATACATGTAGTATACGGTATACTACATGTATATACAAAGGTAAATAACTGCTGTGCACCATCCAAAAACAAAGTGCAATTTCTTGCACACCCTTAATGCTAAAACAATACAAAAATAAGGAAAAAACCAAAATCATTAAGCACGTCACCAGAGTCTATAATAACAATTAATCAATTGATGCAGAATGGCACGCACCTGTGGCAATTAGAGTCTGGATCCTGGGAAAGGTACGTGACAGATTGTGCAAGATTATTAATTAGTGAACCCAGCAAAGAATAAACAATATGCACACATATTCAAAACAATACATTATTCCAAATAAATCACACAGCAAAATTCAATAATGATTACAATTAACACAAAAGAACACACACCTGCACACAACAACTATAAATGATATACTACCACACACTCTAAATTAGTCACTTGTGACAGATATTCTTATACAGAGTGGGGAAAATATGCCACACCAGTGTAAAAAGACTCGCCTCTGAATGCTGAAAGGGCTAAACTTACAACCAGGCATTCTGCAACATGTCCTCAACCATTGGTGAAAGTGGATCAGCATTAACCATCAAGAGAGCTCTGCTCCATTCATGCATCTTTTGCAGTGAATGGACTTGTCTTTCTGATCTCTTACGGCCAATACAGTATGTACAGTAACTGTACTATATACAGTTACTTAGTAGGTGTGTGACTTGATAAATATGTTGGCAGAGGAGCATCTACTGTATCTAGTGCTTAAGGTGATCAATTTCTGCCTGGGCTTCATGGTATGAGGAATTCTCTAAATTATATAGTATTAAAATGTATAATTCCTTAAGCTGTTTCCCACCAGGACACTCTTATCAAATGTAATCAGCTTCAGAAACAAGTGGGGTTATGAAGGATAAACAATTTCTGAAAATTATGTATCCTTTTTTGTTAAATGGAAACACACAAGAAAATAATTAGCCATATGAGTTTAATTCCTTCATCAATAGCCTTGAATTAGACAAAAACCAGGAGTTTCACCTCCCACTGCGAGCTTATTATACTTTTAATGAATCAGTGCCTGTCTCTAAATATATTCTGAGTGGCTACAGTTAGGGAATCTATGCTTTTTTAAGCACAAGGTGTGAAATGAGGGTCATTTCTATTTTTGTAGTTTCTTTTTTTTTTTCTTGACAAGGCCTCTATATTGCATGTGTGACTATTGCCCTTCAACAGCAAGAGGCATTTAATTGGAATTGGAAGCTTTGCCAGTGCTATTTTTGTCCAAAATAAATGTAGTCAGCAAGAAACGGAATCAAACATGGAGTTTGAGTCTAACTGAAAAGAACAGCAGAGTCCTGTACAAACAAAAAAACCACTTTCACTTACATGACTGTAATCAGAGGGACAGAGCAGGTTTAAATATAAAATATTGTGACGATAATAAACCCCGGTCCTCTTTGCTGCTAACAAACACATTCTTCAAAGTTTTGACATGCTCACCACACACTGTATATGTTGTGCGGAAGGATATATAAAAATGTTCTATGGTTTATTGAAAGGAGGTCATTGGTCAAGCAGATAAAATCAGTTTTATACTGTTTATCTCTACTCTTCCCTCTTCTCTCTCACTTGTTTTCTATCTTCTGTTTTTCTCTCCATAGTTCGACATCTTGTCAGTCCTACATCTCCATAATTCAAGTTCCTTTTCATAAGAAAATATGCAGCAAAGAAAAGGGACATTCAGGATTAAACATGTTGTCCATCAACTAGGGCTAAACAGACATGCATCTCCTTGAACGGGTGTCATGGTAAACACAAAAACATATGTGAATGTTGTCTTTCCGGTGCTTCAAAATAGGACCTGATGAATGAAGAGGTACAAAGCAATGAGGTTGCACATAACCCCCCCACCACACACACACACCACCACCACCACCACCTCTCTTCCTCATTATAAGTAGCCATGTTATTTGAAAAACAAATACATTTTAATCATGATTCCAGGGTGGCAAAACCCTCACCTCAATGGACAAGATATTAAGGTATTTATGGCCGGGGTTGTAATGGAAGTTCAATGAAAGATCAGTTGTTTCCCAAGACTATTATTCCAGCTATTAGGGACGCATTTCGACGCAATGTACATAGAATAAGTGCTTGTATTAGGGTTTCCCTCACAGACTGAAAATTATGCATTATACAATAAATCATAGGCAAGAAAATTGCAGGCTATTTTATGCCATCATTTATCATGTGCTCTAAAACAATCATCTTGCTAAATTAAGAGTCAAATTGAAAAATAAGGAAGAGTGAGTTTCTAATGCATTTTTAAGGCAAGAGAGAAATTATATAATACTAAGAGGTTGTCTAATAGTCAGTCCTTAAATAACAACCTCCAACTGCAATGTCCCTTACCATAGTGTAAACACACATCCAGACTATACATTTTCAAATGAAATCTATAACATCTCATATTTCTCGCATTATGTAAATAAACATTACAAACTGGAACAGGGCCAAATAGGCAATTATGTTACACAATCCTGCTCAAAAGCTTACCAAATAGGGCTTAAAAATGTAGTCATTAGAAGACTATTAGGGTGTAATTGGATGTGATCAATAAATGAAATAACAATGAAAGCTTAAGTCAATATATGCCTACTTGGAGCAAGTCTAGCTGTTTCAATCTATGTGCTGTTCCAAGGCAGTAGCTCACTTATCAACGTGGAATCAACGTGGTATCCTGCAGATTTTCTTGTTCTATTCCTCCATACTAACCACAGCATCACTGGTAGTTATTAAGCTACTTTCAGTTCATTGCAATTAGCCCCACGTGTCCAGAAAAAAGTATTTCCCAGACATTTTGTAAACCGTGTACCATTGTTGACCATGTTGTTTAATGGGCACTCATGGTATAACAATGACTGGTTCTGGTGTACATACATGGTGTGACAGTGAATTTCTGTGAGTTTAACACGGCTTAGCTGTGGTGCCATCTGCCAAATATGGCCTGGCAACCGTTAACCACGGTAAATGATGGACAAGTCAGGGTCTACATTTTATAACAGTTTTGATTTTCAGCAATATGGAAAGAGGTTAAACTAACAATATATTTAACGAGGGATATGTTGCTCACCACTCTAGGTACTGCATCCTCTTATTCCTTAAACAGCACAGACATAGCCCTTTTTCTGTTATGTCAACCTGCACAATAAGACTTCACAACAAATACAGTAAAAGGCACTGCAAGAAGGTGGCTTAGACTCTCCAGTCTATTCTAGTTTTCTGTCAAGCTTTGCCCTGCTCATATTAAAGTCAGACACTGTGTGCTGTTGTGTAGGTTGTATATGTCTCAATAATCTCAAGGGAGGTTATCTTACAGAGAGAGAGGCTCACTAACTAATTGGGCTCTTGCTGAGGAGTTAGGATATGTGAGGGTAGAAGCCTCAGGATATATTCACAAGCCCATTTATCTAGCTAGGGCTTGAACTATAAACTACACTGGGTGCTGTGGCATTGCTTCTTATGCCAATGCTTCCGTTGTACTCTACTACAATTACACTTCTCATTGTGTAGTGGCCTTGGGATTTGACACAAGGTCCAAGTTCTGCATGTCTGCATATTCAGTAAACCATGGCTCATGGTCACCAGTGTCATGATGGTCTTACAATATACAAATCATTTAACATGGTTTCTCCTTAGTGATGTTCCTTAGGTTAGAGTACAGTGCATCTGAAAATGTGAAAGCTTACACTTCTTATGTTTTAACTGTATTCACTACCTACTGTACATAATGCACAATCATCTTAAAAATAGCTGCTGACTGCATTATTTAAGTAGTGTGAGCAGGGTATGTGTATGAAATAATATTTATGTGGCATAGGTGGTAAAGTAGGCCTGTTAGTGCTAGTAAAGTGATTGTTGTCTATATTAATCTAAATTGAAAATCTGTGCTGGGGATTTTACATAGTGTCAGACGAAAGTAAAGCAGTTAAATCAAAGCTTTTCTCTGAAATCATTTTACCAATATACTCACTAAATCAAATATTAGCAGACCAGCATTAATTATGGTATGAAAGAATAAGTAGTATAACATGTTCCATGTGACCCTTTATCCAGCATGATTGCATAAGTAGACAATTATGATCACCCTTCATTGTAAAAATACATTCAATAATGGCTTGATTTTTGTTTAAGTGTTGTGAATAAACACTGTAGACTTTGATTACTGTTCCACAAGGTTTTCTGTGAGCTACATCTCATGATGAAGAATGTTCTGATGAAGCAGGGTCCTTTGGTTAATATCCAGTCAGTTTATGCAGAAGTAAAAGAATGCCGGCATAGTTCACTCTGTATTGTATTTGTAATACAACAGCACCCTCTCTTGCCATTTGCTGTCAGAAACAACAAAATGGGCCTTTGCTTGGGAAATTGCAATGCCTTTGGAGTAGTTGTCCCAATCAATTAAAGCCAATGCCCTACTCTTGCTCGTCTTCTGGTTCTTACATATTTGTCAGCACTTTTCACAATGGCCAGAGCTCATCTGTTTCAGTCAGGTTAATCACCTGCTTGTTACCCTTTATTAGTGATCCGAAGCCTGAAGGTATTCCTAAGGGAGAATATTTACTGCGAGCGAAAAAGAACAAACTTGCAGATTTAATTTTTTTGGTGTAGGTCAATTTAACGGATCTGTGATCATAGTAAGCCTGTTCTCAGTTATATTTAAAATAGTGCTTAAGCTTTAAAAAGTTAATATTATAATCACTTGGGGATTTATTTATTCTAGAGCTGAATATAATAATCTCAATTAAGTATGAACAAAAGGTTTTCAGGCAGCCAAACTCTGTGAGGTTTCTGGCACAAGTGCACACAGAAACTTCAGTGTAGCCCAATTTGATGTTTTGCCAATTTCAATACTTTCAAACTTTGCAAACACGGCTCATGTTAAGAGTTATTGAAAAAAAAACAGGCTCCCAGTGGCCTATAAAGACCATTTATCATTTTAATTTGCTGACCAACATTTTCCCTCAAAATAAGCAACACAAGTTAAACTAGCCTTTTTTTCCATTACTTTTCACTATTAAATTCTAGTGACTTACTCTCAGTTGCAGCCATTTGGATATTATTTCTAATTGCATTACTTTAGTTTTTGATTTCGTTGTTTTGTTTTTTTTTTTACTTTTTTTGTTACCGTTTAATTCAAGAACACACTTCATTAAAGATAAATACCCCTACTTTTAAATTCCAATTTGGTAGAGACGACTGTATTAATTTAAACCCGAATGAATGCATTTTCATTATGATCCCTGTGTCGGAAAACTAATTCTTCTTACGGAATAAATGCAGCATTTTCCAATGTTACATAGTTATGCAAAACATAATAAAACATTCTTCAGACTGTGCTCAAAATTACATGTAGCAGTTTAGGGATTATCAATCACTCAAAAATGTACGTCAAAATGTAAAACACTAAACATGCCTGTTATTCTATAAAGGTTTTCCCACATGTAAGCAATATCCCAAACACAAAGAGTTAAACATTGAAGCATTCCAGGAAGCAACAGGAGCAGGAAACAGACCGGAGACTTTGAACCAAACCTACAGGCAGGAGTAAGAGGTGTTTCCTGGGCTACTAGGAGGGGTCTCCCTGCACCTGCTGGCTCCTTTAAATACCCCTTCACTGACCTGCGGAATAACATCAGATCCTCAGACCAATTCTGACTCGCAATCCCACATCAGCAGGAAGAGCCAGATTGGTGTAAATGCCAGGGAGCCCCCTCCCGGGACACTAACAATATATACTGTATGTAAAACAGTAAGAGATTAATTACAACTGAGATTTAACAAGCTTGATATTCACACAAATGTAATTGGCTGGGGAGTGGGAATGGCAAGATATGCCACAGTATACAGCAATTGACACGAATGCCAAATTTAGCAAAGGCACTATCGTATGATCTGAAAATCTGCAAAATTAATGAACGCGTGTACAGCAAGGGGACCTCAATTTATTTTCTCATTTGGAGTGGGCGTTTCTAACTGCACAATGCACACACAGGCCACATGGGTATATACTGTACGTAGAGCATGTTCAAGTAATCCGAATCCTTTGACTTTCTGATTAGGGAAGAGACTTTTTTTACAATAAAGGAATAAGTCAAGGATCAGAAGAGGAAGTTATATTATCACATATGAGCCCCAGAGAGATAAAGACTTGCTTGGCTGGTATCTGTGCTGTGGAATGACATCCGCTACCTTTTATTTCATATTTCCAGTCTCAGATAAAATTACAGTTCCATCCCCTTCTTAAGAGATATGCTCACAAGGCATAGCCACTGCTAACTAGAATCATGATGCATGTCCTTTTTCATTCCAGCCTCTCTCTCTCTCTCTCTCTCTCTCTCTCTCTCTCTCTCTCTCTCTCTCTCTCTCTCTCTCTCTCTCTCCTCAAAGATTCATTTCTGCTTGCTATGCATGCTATGATCATATATTTTACTCCCAACACGTCCCATTGCATATTGAACCTATTACATCTGCTGTTGCTTCAACTACTTCCCAGTTATAATGCAACTCTGCCGATGTGTACAACACTGAAAACCATCAGGAAAGTTAAATTGTTTTTGTGTTTTTTTTGCCCTGTATATTGGCAATCGTTTTCTTTAACATGAACATGCTGCCAGATGTATCTAGACTGTTCTGTCAGATTAGTGTTTTGCACTGAAAACACACTTACTTACACCTCTTCAAAAGTAGAAGCTTGTTGTCTAAACACTGTTTCTCACTTAGCTGTCATTGCCCGTCTTTATTCGACTTTATCTATAATTCTCGGGGGATTTTTTTCCAGCTATATTTAACTTACATTTGCTAAGAGTAAAGGCGCCTTGGATAAATACAAATAATAATAATACTTAATAATAATAAAGGTGGCAAGACTCTCTAGTGTTTGGAGCTTAGGAATCTGTTATCAGTTTCTATTTCCTGTTCTGCCAGAGTCACACTGTTCTTTATAACCATGGCAACAAGCTTGATTGCCTCCCTATGGCATATTCCAACGTAACATTATATTGGTGTGCATTGGAAACAACTGTTATTCATTTAGATATTTACAACAATGCATTGTACACAATAATGCAATATCCTGATCCCATCATATTGCATTATTTGATTCCAACATATCCAACTCTTTTTAGTAATTTCTCTGTGTCCTATCTTTTGTTGATTGAGTTCTGTTTATCAAGTCTGTTTCCTGGAGTTTCCTGGTGGCTTTAGCATTTTGGTACCGGCACAGCACAAGCTACAGTGAACATGAAGAACATGATGCAATACAAATATTTACCATAGGGGAAGCTTTGGAAGCCCAAATATGTACATATGTACAATGGCTTGTTCTGTGTCAGTTCCTAAATACAGCACACCATGTTGGATATATCATTTTATGCCAGCCTTATATTTTGTTTTACAGTAAATGTATGTATTTTTGTTTTGTTTAATAAATAACTGTATTCATTTTAGTCATGCATTTATGATCCCTTTGTCTCTCACTGCTGTTGTGAGTTTTTATGAACAATAAGCCCTCTCAATCAAAATGTCAATTTTAGTCAAAATTTGAGGTATTAAAAAGAGAGAGAGAGAGAGAGAGAGAGAGAGAGAGAGAGAGAGAGATTGAAATAACCTGGTACAACTCATTCGGTACTTAGGGACTTCGGCTTTGCTACAGTGTCTGCTGTTGAAAACCTCGGCAATGACCTCAAAAATGTTGTAGCAGGGAACTAATTGCTGCTATATCTGAATGAGTAATTATCTGTGCTACCCATGCCTGCTGGCCATCTTATTCCACTGGAGATTTTTCCATGAACTATATAAAAGCGTAGCCTACAGTGGGTAAAATAAGATGACTATGGGCTTTGTGTATAAATCAAATAACAGCCCACAGGTTTCTTTGTACATTACATATTGCTAAGAAATAAATAATTACTTCCAGATTTACAAAAGCAGCCCCTGGCTACAGTGAGGATGGCAGCTGGGAAATATGTATTTAGTACCCAAATAAGAGAGCTGATCCAGTAATCTGAAGAGATTGTGGTACCAGTGGTAGACTTCTAATTGAAATGTATAGGATGCCTCATTATTGCCTGTCAAGCCACTGTGACATGACCCCTGACCGTGTAAAGAGATTCAATCTGCAATATCCAAAATGGGGTCAATCGATACAATACTCCCAACGAAACAGACTCAAAGAGGTACATTATGCAAACATGTGTGCGTGCTATCAATCTCAGGTCGATGCTTGCCACTTAAAAATACACTGGTAGGGATCCTGGGCTATCAGGGCAAAAAGTCATTAGCACTAGTTAATGTCCATCATGCACAACGGTCCTACATAATGTCAAGAGGTATTACAGAGGGTTGCAGTGGTATGTGTGCATGTGTGTGCATGTTGATATCAAGTTCCGGAATCACAAATTATTTAGTAATATGATTATGTTAACTGCTTTCATTAATCTCATTTTTAATATGAAGCATTCAATTATTCAGTAACCCTGCTTAATCAATTGGCTTCTGTGAGCACTGTACGCCGAAAAACAAGTGTAACAAAGATTTCATATGAATTTAATTATGAAAGAAAAATGTATTTTGAAAAGTGTGACTTATGTGAATGGGCACGTTTTCAAATTCCCTTAGGCAGAGTGAATGTAAATCGCCTGGTTAAATTGGATTTCTGCATGACACAGAGCTCTGGGTGCTGAAAAAGCTAAATATAAAAATAAAATGTGAAGCTTATTGCAGTCTTGTGAAGAGACTTAATCTGGGGGGTTGGGACATAACGGGAGAATGAAATATCTTAAAAATGAAGTATCATTAATAGCAATTTGTGCCCCCCCAAACTGCTATCAATCAAGGGATTCAAGATGACCAATTGGACCATGGAGGGCACAAATTAATTTGGCAATTGAAGGGCAGGGTCTGAATCCAACATAGTTTTATTAAGAATAATAGAGAAAGAGTTAGCAGTAAATCTGTTACCCTCCTGTAAAATCTTCCATTGCACAATAGGATAGAAATCACAGAGGCTGTTGAACAGGTCGTAGAGGTCCCAACAAATAGCTACATGGCAACTGGATCTTTACTTACAGTGTGATTTTCAAACTGAGCAAAATAATAATTTTTTGACTGAAAATCATGTTCTATATCTTTCTTATCAAATGTCTACCCCCAAAGAACCTTGCTGTTTATATTTGCCTCCCACTGAAGTTCATGTGTTTTTTTTTTTTTTTTGTTCACAATTAAATAGGTAACAACCAGAGGAGTAATGGCCCACTAGAGACAATTGTATTGAATTTCAATGAAAATAATTACAGAGATAGAGGCAGCCAAGCAAATGGTTTCAGTGCAACATTATTTTTCTCTATATCAATATTTTAGTGTGCTTGACCTTTAAAAATCAAACATGCCAGCTGCAGAAATAGCTCAATTATTAAACAAATTTAATAAAATATCCATCCCATCCTGGATGCTGTATCTCTAAAGGACAGGACCATCTTTCAATTTAGCAGATTCAGAATTGAGATTATGATTTAGTGCTCTGAAAAACTATGAACAATCATACTAGTTTTCTGTCCTTTTTTTCCATCAGCCCCTAGTGATCTTCAATGATTGTTGCAATTAAAGGAGTCTAATTTTAACATATTGTACTTTCAAAAGCTTCTTAAAAACAGACTCTGGGAATATAATAAATGTTTCATGTATCTATAAAAATGAAATTAACTTTAAAAGAATCTGTTATTTAGTACCTAAATACATTGATATTAAACAACACAGTAGATACCCTATTTTGTTTCTTCAAAGCAGTGGTTAATTTGGGATTGATGCAAAAGATCTATTTTTCATTCATGGCTCATCATATAAATGGTTAATATACTTGAGACAGAACAAATAGGATATAGTATGGTTGTGTTGAGTGAAAAGGATATAATGTTCCCCTGATTTCTCTTGATTTAAAATCTTGTGTAGGATTACCCAGAGAACTTAAGTCTCCTAGCTTGTAGGACGGGTACTGTAGATAACTGCTTGTAGCCAACACTCCTCACTGGGGACAGAGTCTCTCCATTTCTATAGCAGTGCTTCTGTCATTACACAGGACTACCACAAGAATAATCATTGCTTAAATGGATAACAAACCCTTTGGCCATTGAATACATCATACAGATCCAATGAAATGGCCGACAGATCTTAAACCTTTTAAATATTTCCACATCAAGTCTGTAGTTTCAGTAAACAGCCCACAACTATCTGTGGATTGTTAGTTTGGTTTCCCCATACATTTCTATTTGATATGCTTTGGGTGTCCAAACAAAATTGTTGAAATTCATCATAGATGGATAGTTTTACTGGGCTCTGGTGCCTTCTGTAAGAAAGTGGGATCATTGTATTCATTTGTTTATGCCCTTGTCAGGTACTGCTACATGTAACGTTCTGCACAGGTTACATTAGAACAGCCTGAAACTGATTACATACAGTCTACGGAAGTTGCATCAGTATAGCTAATACAATAAAGATTGCTTTGCTGATATTGTTACATGGATGTCTGAGTATTAAATCACTTGACATGTCAAGGTTCCAAGGTCTTCCATGAAGGCAAGAGAATAAATTACCATGAAATGAGGAAATAAAGTTATAAATTAATAAAATATGGCAAGACTAAACAATTTTATTAGAGATCTGTGTCTCCAGTAACCAATACTTTATTTTGAATGCTCTGTCACAGTAATTGTAACAGCTAGCAGTTAGAGAGGTCCAGTAGACTCAATGTATATATATATGTGTGGAGATAATAATACACATTAAATTAGAAATTAATTCACTAATTAAAACAAATTAAAACAAAAGCTTTAAAAACTATAGAAAATGTTAAAAGGGATGAAAACATGAGCTTGTTATGCATTAAATGGCAGTTCTGTTTTAAATCAATATTTTGAATTAATTTTTAATTACATTTTTGATAGACATGTGCAGTCAGCATTCGGATATCCGTTACCCAGATACAAGTCAGTCGCGTTTTACCGCCCTTGTATTAAGAATAAAATCAATCCCCATTATATATATATATATATATATATATATATATATATGTAACAAATTAATGCATTTACCCGTCACACGCGATTTCCGACTCTGTCACCAGTTTTCTGATACAAAGCCCATCTCTTCAATGTTACAATTTATCTGAATATCCGTCACAGCCCTCGTTTTTTTTAAAATTCTCTCTAATGCCAAATCAGTCTGTCTTATATTGTGCAGTTACACAGCGCTTCCTCCAGTTTCACCTGATGAAAATGCAGCCAAAACAAAGCAAACGAGACAAGCTAGGGTAATGTAACAGTTAATCATTAAACAGTTCTAGCTACTGTGATGTATTATTATTATTATTATTATTATTATTATTATTATTATTATTATTATTATTATTATTATTATAAGATCTTTTGTTGCATTTGTGCATTTTCATTTGCAAGTGAAGCGTGACATTAAGGTCTTATCGAGCACTATATTCTGCAATTTTGAATACTTACTTGGGATACTGTTTTAATTCTGGAAACTGTTTGATTTTTGATTTTCATAATCATATCATTCTGAACTACAATACTACTTCTGTTGAAAATATAGTACTGCACCAACAAAACCAATACAGTACATCTAAATGGAAGTTTACTTATTTTAAAACACAGTCCTTTCAGATATGTATTTTTGATATTGTATCTTTTTTGTGTTCCCTGAAAAATGGCTAAGGGTTGGAACGGCCAAAATGAAATAATCAGATATGCGTCACACACGTTTAACCGTCACTGAAGTCAAAATTTTATAGGGTCAGATATGTGAGTGCTGACTGTAAAAGGAATTTGCATTTTACTGAGTTCATATCACTTTTTCTCCAGTAGGTGTCAGTATTCTGCCCTTGTAATCATAAGTTGTCATGCGTGGATGACACGAAGATTAAATTGATTGCATAACTAATTGGAGGCAGAACATTCGGTTTGAGAAAGGGAAGAGAAGTAGCCATTTCTTGATTTTCTGAACTTGCTGTCTCCTGACAATAGTTTAAAGTGCTTAAACAAGAGAGATATTCTTTGACTAAATAGGCACAGCAGTATATCAAAAGAAGTAAGCTGAGAAACAACTTTTTCATTGTGTAGGGAGAAAATGGAAATATGGAAAATACTGCAGATGACCACAAGGTAAAACAAGAAGTGCCTTTTCACAATCTCCACTTTCCACACTAGCATAATGATGAGATTAGAGGATTCTCAGGAAACATGCTTCTCAACTGCCTCTCTTGTCATTCTTTTCACATCACGACCCATTTATTCTCCACATTGTCACTCCAGGACCAGTCATTAGTTACCAGTCCGTGACAGAGAGATGCTTGCATCCAAATGGCTTTTCTATTGCTGTGTTTATGACAGAAAAAAGAAGACTGCTGGTGACTGCAAACTGCTTTTATCTATAATCTGTTCTTTCCCCTTTCATCTAAGGCCTTTGTTTATTGTAGAGAAGTGTATATATATATATATATATATATATATATATATATATATATATATATATAAATCTTTGTGATCTGTATTGGGGCTTTTGGACTGAACAGTTTTACATTATAATGGTACTAGCTGAGCAATTTATTTTTGTGTAAAAGTGCAAATTAAGTTTGTGTTGAAATCTCCAAATTACCATTCTTTAACACTAACTATTTATATACAGTAAATCAACTACAAAAAAACCCACTCTTCCCTCGTTCACAGACAAAACATGTGTCCAAAGCACTATGATTCCATGTGATTTTCACACATAATCTTGATTCTCCTGGGCGCATTTGGAAAGCTGGAAACTGACAAGTGCCCATTGTACAGACAATACCAACTGCTTCATAGACACACAGTTGCACATTGTAAAATGCCTTACATGGTGACAGACCTTCAGCCAAAAGTCAGTTACTTTTTTCTTTCTAAGATGAGGAAATTGTATAAGACCAATAATGGCAGATTATGACTGCACAGGTCTTACTTGACAAACTATTTCAGGACGCAGACCATGAGCAAACTGAAGAAGACGCAGCTGTGCAATCCTGCTTTGTCATCATCAACCATTTCAAAGTAATGTTTTTAATTTGAAATAATCCAATTTGGTTTCCATCCAGCTTCTTAACAAACTGAGAGCATGACGCAGTAGTTGGAGAGTTGGGAAGGTTCTTTCATGCTATATGCACACGCACACAGACACAGACTTACAGAACCATTTCAAGAGTGCTTCGTCTAAGTGTGTGAATATTTCCCTTATAAGCTTGGTAACTTTTGTTGAGAAAATATTAATATTGAATCTCTGAAATTAAAGACAAATACAGAGCAAAGCAGATTAATTTGAAGTTGATTAAGTGAGTACATTTGCTCAATATTTACTCAACATAACAAGTTTTTAAAACAAAAGCAAAAGACAGCATTTGTAATTTCCTCTTCAAAAGAACAAAGACTCATATCTCAAACACTATTTAGAGAATAATACATCAAATTATTACACAGTACATTAAGTCAGTGTTATGCCTCATAGCTTCTACGCAGTTTTCTTAAATGTTTTGTCTATTACACTTTATTATAGCCCATTTTTTTAAAAAAATTTGCACAATCCCTTCTGCACGAGATGACCTTTAACTTGATAGGTATAAAAAAGAAGCACCTTTCAAGAACCACAGGGTTTAAATATCAGAGGCTTTATGGGCTTAGCCATCATTTATATTCAACCTGGAAAAGATCATTTAATTGATTTCCATGCTCACAGAGTTTCATTCACAATACAAGAAAAAAAGAGATCCTTCTGTGCAATGAGAAATATTTCATCCTGATTTTAAATTCCCTCCAATAGACTGTGACATTTTTGATAAATATGGTAAGCCCTGCAATAAGATATACACAAATCAAGTACGCAAGAACTATATTAAAGTATATGTGGTGGTTGAATCCCTTGCTTTATTGTAAAGAATTCATCATTTTTGTCTATGGGACTTTTAAAGCTTTTTGAGCCCTTAGTATGTGCTCTATGCATTCTGTTTGCTGTATAAAAGGTCACTGGTATTGAGACAGGACAGCGTCACTGGCAAGCTGTTTCTGCCAGGAAGTGAGACTCAGACACAGGAGCTGCAGGTTAAGTGCTAATGCGCACATTTATTTACAACACAAACATAAATGACACGAACAAACACAGAACACATTTAACAAAACAAACAGCACAGAGGCCAAAACAAAAGGTTATACAAAAAACTCACAAATGTAAACAAGACGGTACTGCACGGAAAATGAAAACACATACCACAAGGAACACGAAAACACATACCACACGGAACACGAAAACACATACCACACGGAACACGAAAACACATACCACACGGAACACGAAAACACATACCACACGGAACACGAAAACACATACCACACGGAACACGAAAACACATACCACACGGAACACGAAAACACATACCACACGGAACACGAAAACACATACCACACGGAACACGAAAACACATACCACACGGAACACGAAAACACATACCACACGGAACACGAAAACACATACCACACGGAACACGAAAACACATACCACACGGAACATGAAAACACATACCACACGGAACACGAAAACACATACCACACGGAACACGAAAACACATACCACACGGAACATGAAAACACATACCACACGGAACACGAAAACACATACCACACGGAACACGAAAACACATACCACACGGAACACGAAAACACATACCACACGGAACATGAAAACACATACCACACGGAACACGAAAACACATACCACACGGAACACGAAAACACATACCACACGGAACACGAAAACACATACCACACGGAACACGAAAACACATACCACACTGAACACGAAAACACATACCACATGGAACACGAAAACACATACCACACGGAACACGAAAACACATTCCACACGGAACACGAAAACACATACCACATGGAACACGAAAACACATTAACTCAACATTAACTCTACTAATTCTAACTAACACCGGTGATCACCCTATTTATACACCTCTGGCTAGAGCCTTAATTAATAATTTACTCATTTATTCAATTCACGGCTCCAGCCACATTCCCACGTGTCTTGACAGGGAGAAATTTAACCCCCTCCTTGCCAACCCAATATTCCTCACACCAACACACACACACGTGCACCGGCAGGGCTTTCACCCTGCTACACTGCCACTGGTTTATACACAACTTTACAGAAAGGTCCTATGGTCCTTCTATCTTTGTAAATCCAAAGGCTGTAATAATGCAACAGTATCTGATGTAACCATTGATGTATTAAGCGACTGTGTGGTCCAGCGGTTAAAGAAAAAGGGCTTGTAACCAGGTCACTCACTGACTCACTGTGTGACCACGAGCAAGTCACTTAATCTCTTTGTGCTCTGTCTTTCAGGTGAGACGTTGTTGTAAGTGACTCTGCAGCTGATGCATAGTTCACACTCCCTAGTCTCTGTAAATTGCCTTGGATAAAGGTGTCTGCTAAATAAACTGAGGCTGACTAGAAGCCTGCAACAGTAGCACAGTTACTTGCAAATAACCATTGCTAGTAACGCATTGTGCTTCCATATAACAAGGGTGTGGACCCATGGATGGTAGGGCTTGATTCAGCCTACTATGGAATCATTGTTTTTTGATTAAAAAGAACCTTGCATAATGACTCCAAGACATAGTTTACTAAACAAGCAAGTGAGCAGAGGTTGCTAAAGTAAGGCTAAAGGAGGTGTTTGTTTTATTTTATACAAACTGTTTCATGTTGTCGTATTTTATAAAGATATATATATACAGTGCTTTATAACGCTGTAGTTGGGAGCCATAGTTAAGAGACCATGCCATTTGTGTTCCGCCTTATAACGAGACTACTAGTGTTAGTGTAATGGCTTTATGGGGCAAATGGGAGCCATGACCGTACCGCCTTATAACCTCCTTATAAAGGGCCGCCTTATAAAGGGGGAGCACTGTATATAGGGCCCTATTCAAAATGTTTTAGGGTGTTTATAATTTAATTAATCAAAACAGGCTTTGAAACAGTCCTTAACAAAACATTCCTTTAAATGTAGCATAAAAGCGTGTTGATTCCAGTGAACCTCCATCTTCATTGATTGGAGATGAGGTAAGTTTCTTTCCTTCTCCAGAACCTAATGTTATGTGATCTTTCCTGTCTAGTTCCAGTATAGCACTGCAGTCATGTATGTAATGTAATTTAATTTGTCATTGTTCTGCCAAGACTAGGACGCCGTACTTTAAGGGAGAAAGCTGTGGGGTCCACTGACTGAAATCGAGTGCCAAGTTATTAGCCCTGAAATTGTAGCTTCCTGGCCCTAGGGTAAGACAAAGTGTGTATATTGCTCTTCCAAGATTTGGCATCTATGTAGTATACAAAAGGTTTTAGCCAAAGACTGTAAGCTTCTAAACAGTAAATACGGTAGTGCGTATTGCGTTTAGTAACAAAGGTCCAGACGTTTCGCAGTAAAATGTGGGAACAGTTATTTTTGTAACAGTTAACCAATCTTTTACAGATGCTGAGGAATGATTTCTTATTTTGCCGTTCAAAAGTTAAATGTTCACAGTGTTTCGTAAATTCTCCAATATACTATGAGTGGACCCCAAAATGTGAGGGTTAATTACATGAATATTGATGCAATGGCTTTAGGAATCTACAATGTTGAACCTCAGAAAGACGTTTTATTTGCAATCCAATCTGAAAAGAATCGGACTGCAGCATATTCTGCTATTGCTGTTTACGGCTAGGACATTGATAAATGAAGCGTATTAAATATTAATCAAACTTGACAGGTTGTTATGTACATTTTATTAAAAATCTATTAAAAACTGCAAACCAGCTGTCATCATGCTTAAATATTAAGGCCTCGTGCGACACAGGATGCAGTCTTTCAATTAACCAAAGAAGAGCAAAAAAAATGTCTTCTGATTTGTTTTGTCATTAATATACATTTGAAAACAAGATTGCATCTGGAGAGTAATTTAAAGGCTCAAGCAATATTATTTGAGGCTGATTAAAATATTTGTGTTAACCATGAGTGCTCTGGTTTACTTGTGAATACTGGTTCTATGGTTTGGGATAAATGATAGTCCACTGAGCTGGAAGTCATTTAATTTTGCTTGTTTTTTTTAATATATATGACTCAACCTGCACACCACATGATTGTGCCTTTACCACTTGGTGAACCTCATTTCTGTTTAAAACAAAAATGTCACAAATTAAAGTTTTCTTCTGTGGAAATAAATGCCAGATAAAATGTTTTCAGCACATCACATAAAAAAGAATACAGCATCATAATCTAACAGCCCACTGAAACTACAATTTTGTTCCTATTGACAAGCCAGCAATTACATTGTGCTACCACTGTAGCTTGCTGTACCTGTAATAGCAATCTAGAACATGTGTGTCATTTGGGGGGGGGGGGGGGCGTCAGGGTCAGCCGCCCCCTCCAAGCTCGCCAGGGGGGCCCCCAAATGGCAGTTTCTGTGAAAAGTTAAAAGGCTCAAAGGAAAGTGTTCATGCTTCATGGCATCGAAAGTGCAGAGACTAGCCTGACAATGTAACATTGACTGAAACAATTTTGCCAAAAATTGTTCTGCCTGCAAAAAAACCATCGCAACAGCCTCTCCCAAGTAATCGCGATAATTTGCATTTGTTGAAATTTCAAATTAACGATAGCAGCTGTTGTGTACATTGTGTTACACAAAGAAAAAGAGAAAGGTACGTTTTACTAATAATTCTGTTCAAGTGTTTATGATGTGTTTTGTGAACTTGTCAGTAAAAGTGCTTAGCTAATAAGATCTATCACGTCACAGCAACTAAGGGGAAAGAAAAGCGCCAACGGTGGTTTTTATTCTCTTTTTGAGCTGGTACAACTCTAAAAGGATACTTGCTATTTTACTGATGTAAAGATTAAGCATGTAGTTTTCTGTGTAAAAGAAATGACTAAACTTTTATTTTATTGTTGATAAAATCACTCCTGCAGCAAGCACACAAGGCAATGTTTTGATTATTTCAATCATTCCCTTTTCAGGTGTACAACAATTACATATATACAGCATTTGTGTAAATGAAGCGTAGCATTTATCTATTTAAATGAACACGATTCTGTTTTGACACATTACCTCTTTTAAAGATGAAAACTGGATTTCATGACATTTGAACAAGAAACATGAACAAGAATTCGCTAAACCATTTTGACATGTCACCTTAACTCTGACTTAGTGTCCATGGAAACCTGCATAACTGTGCTGCAAGGAAGCTTCTGAGGGCAAGTTAAGCTTCTCCAAGTAGACAGGTTGGTGATATTTGCCTGCAGGTTTGCTGGGGTTAAAAGTATGGGAAAAAAAATAGTAAGCAAGAAGACATTTTCAGTTTCTCGGAGAAGGCTTTAATTATAGCTTTGTGTTATGAGTTTTTTTTTACATTTCTGAGATTTAATCCATATGCAACTCGTATTTCATTTTTTATATTTTGAAATTCAGTAATAACCACTCAATCATACAAGTACAACACTTTTACGTTCCTTCGGAGTGAGTAAGGAGCTTTCACATTCGTATTGCCCTAAAGCCAGCTGACAAGACTCAACACTAGAAATACTAAAAGAAACATAATGAATTCAATGAGAGACTCGACCCAAGACCATAGGGAGGCGTGGTCCCTGGGGGGTAATGTTGAGACTCACAGTTCTTTCAAATTTGCTATGTCACGGCAACTCACTGTCAGGCAGGAACATGGAAAGGTGCTTGAGGAGAGGTCATTCTGTGGGTGTTACAAGCTTGTGGTGACTCAGAGTAGGGAAGTACAAGTAAAACCTTTTAGCGCCTAACTCAAAATGCTGTGCTTCAAAGACTCAAAACAGATTTTATTTGCTATATGACTAACCATGACGTGGACTGGCCAGGGAGGTAATAAGGTGGCTTTACTACGGTAAGTACTGTTTGTTTGTATGGGGAGTGGTGCCAGGAGGAGGTATATGGAAAATACTAGCCAAAAACATTTGAATAGTACTCTATATTGGTGTGTGTTGTTTCTCCAGTTATCAAGTTGTCACCCTTATGTTTATGTTCATTTTAGTTCACACACAAGGGACAAGAAAAGAAAGCCAAGTTCTTTCCATTTCTTTTTCCACATTTTGATCTGTGGCAAAAGGGTCAGAAGAAGGTCCAAAAATACAGTATGCTTTCAGGGAAAAAATCATTTGAAGGAAAGAGTTCTTGCATGTGGTTTGATGTTCATTCCAAACTCGTATATCATTCTTGATTACATGCACTGTGTTTTGCTAGAGGTTGTACGGCAGTGAGATAGTCTTTGGTTTGATCCTTCTAGCTCATCAAAACCTTATTCTTTACATAGATATATGGGGAAATTGGACAACATGTTAGTTAACGGGGCAGTATCGCTGGAAAGCTTTTTTTTTTTTTTTTTGGAAAAATGTTTTTTTTTCATATATTCTTGTCTCTACCACTTATAGTATGGCTGATCCTGTTGCAACTTACATACTATGAAAGGACATTTTGTGGCCTTTCATTTGATATAAGTTACATGCATGCAGCACAAACTATCCAGTAGTTAAACATACATAATTGAAAACCAGGCGGAAATAGGGCTGAGTGATATTAAAGAAACAGAATTACACAATCTAATGTACAACGTGATATACACATTTCGTTTTTTTATAGATCAGCCACCACTCTTGGTCAAGCAGGGGAAGGCATCAGTTGTTCAATTATATTACAGGTTGTATTATAAATGCAATTAAAAAAAAATTCTAACTGCACTGTAATTCCAGCGTTCATGTGTGGTTACATTGTATTTGCATAATACATGTACAAGCATACGTAAACATGCAGTTAATTACAAAAGACACAAGCAACTTCAAACAGGTACAATTATGCAATTAAACATGTTGTGATATTGTAACTACACAGTCATCAGTGTAATTCCTGTGTTATTATAGTGTAATTACAGTGTAGTTGATGTGTTAATGCACCCTTTACCAAGGATTTGCCTTTCATGAGCCAACACTGTTCATGCCAGTCCAGAATTTTTCCACAGCATGGCTGTTAAAGTGGTATAGATAAAGAAAAGAATGAAGTTGATGTTTCTTTTGCTATTGTTACATTACAGGTATTACAGGGAGAGAAAGAGAAATATAATGTTATGACTAGGACTTTTTGGGAGGCTGCCAACTAACCTGCAGCTGAGGGACCTGTCTTGAAATTCTACAAAAGGGGCTTAGCATTATCTCACTGCTGCATTCCTGATAGGCTCTTACCTCCATATGTAAAACCATCACGAACAAAACTGAATGTCAAGAGGTCTCATTGTGGATTCTGCAACTTACATTCTTTGGTGTTTAGCCTGTGTTACAATGCCAGTGCTTTGTGTGCCAGTTCTGCAGCTAATCCAGCCATAGATGTGAATGGGTTCCATTATAAACATTCAACATTATAATCTCATTGCATATTATTACTGCAACTGATATGGAAAAGCAACGTCTCAGATCAAATGGTTTAACTGTTGTAGAGGGCATAATGGGATTGGAAATGAGTTGAATAGGAGCCAGGTGAGGGATGAGCAGGGTAGAGGAGAGAACGATATTGCCTTGCCCTATTGAAGCCTAGAGTTCTCCATTTCTATAAAGGGAATACGGCTAGTTATCTGATAACTACAAATCAATCATACCGTGTAGCTGAATAACAGGTGCACAGATTGTGCATTTTTGTACTAAAAACTGCCAGGTACTGTTATAAAGTATCTCCAGGTCTTAATGTATTTTGATTACAAGTTTTTCTCAATGTCTTCTACAGGTCTTGACACCAACAGCAGAGGAAAAAAAAAACAGACAAGAACCACAACATCTGCCACTAATACCACTCAACACAATTACACAGTAATTTAGCGCCTGAAATCTTCATCTAAAGGCTTGTATTAATCATACATTATATTCCAGGGTGCACTTATGCAAGAATGTAGAAGCCAATGTCGTTACAGATATATTGCCTTTATAGATTCTGCTCCTACTGATAAGATGAGGCTCTTTTGTGAAGGGTTAAGATGCTGACTTGGGAGGTGCATGGTTGCTGGTTTGTTCGCAGCTTATTCCTTGTTACACAAAGGAAAAATAACACACGTACAGAAGCAAGCACAAAGAATCTGTCAAAAAGGTGTTAGCTTGCACAGAAGCGTGTGTGCTTATATTAATAATAATATAGGTGTTGACGTTTATGTGATCCCAAAGAAGAAAAACATCTCTGATATGAAGCAGCAATTGAAACCCCCTTTTGTGCTCTGGGTGAGTGAGTGAGAGTGATCCAAAGGTCAATCTTTCACCTCTGTAGCCTTGAGTTTCATACCTGACTTGAATAAAAAAAGTGAAATTATCCCTGTAGCAAAGTCTCCGAAATGGATTCAATGTTCACAGTATTGAGGCGAAAGGTGATTTCTTTTTTTGCTTGTTGTTGATGTTGCTTTATATATATATATATATATATATATATATATATATATATATATATATATATATAAAAGTGTCAATAAAGATCCAGATGCTTTTATCGCTGTTAGCAAAGGCTTGTAGCTTGATAGTAGACCTTGTAGAGATGTCTTGGTTGCACACTCATCATATAACGTATATTTATAAGAACATGACCACTACAGATTACTTATTAAAATGGATTTCATTTTATTGTTGAAAACAAAAGCAGCGCACAAACAGATAGCTGTACACCACAACGCGTTTCGACACCCTCGTGTCTTCGTCAGGTGGATAGTGTTTGCTATTTAGAAACAAAGTTGTATACATAAATAGCAATGCATCTATTACAAAACACAATAAACTTCCAATACAAGAAATAGTCACTCATGCAAATTTAATAATTAAAAACATTAATTATAAAGCAAAGTATGCTTATCTAATCATATAAATGAAAAATACAATCATAATACTTCATTTATCTTTTTTACGCAATCAAATACTTCCCATTGGGCTTATTATTTTTTAAGATTGCGATATTGATTTTTTAAGTATAACTATGCAGGACAGCTGCTATAAGACGTTGCCTTTATTAAAATTGTGGACGGATTCATCTGCTGATTCTTCTTCTTTTGCACTCTTCCACACCTGGAGGTAGTTGCAGTAGTTCCGGCCTCTTCAAACGGCCTCGGCTGGGCAATGCTTTCACAAGCAGCCAATCAGGACCTCCTGATCAACTCAGCACTGGGCGAGCCTACCTGCTCAATGAGTTGCTTAGCAACCCGTCTCCTGTTGCGCATCTCAGCTGCTTCCATAAAGGCACACATGCACTCAAGAACCAGTGACAGGGTACTCCCTGTTACACACACCCTCCCCCATTTGTTATAATTTATGATTCTAAACATCTTTTATCTCTTGTTTTGCATTAGATATCACACAAGAAAGGCAGTTTTCCACAGGTATTCAGCAGCACTCTCATATCAAAGATTTTCAATCTTCATTTCTTTTCCAAATGAATGAACCACAAATTGACACCAACCAAGAACAGGCAGTTATGCTTCTGCATATCTCCAGATGAACATCTCCACCGGGTGTAAACATTTTGGTTAGTAATTCACAGTTTATTTTGCTAACACACTTAAGTCTAATTGTGACCCTCCCCATGAGTGGTGGTTGTTGCTATGGTCTAAGTGTGAAAAGTGATAGTTGTATGTCAACCAATGTTCAACCAGGAGGTACAACTTGTCAGGCTGCTAACTATGTCAGCTCCTGCATTGGCACCTTTCACACTGAGAATCTCATACTCTTACATTTCTAGTACCATGAGGGCCACAGTTAAGTATAACCTCAGAGAAAATGTGAAAAGTTACTGAGCTTATATGGACCACATCTATATTTGGTAACATATTTGTTCATCCATAACAAAGTGCAATAATGCAGACTTTTTTTCTAGAAAAGCTAACCTAGTCATTCAGTGTTCAAATGTTACGAGGACCTAAAGCCATATGAAAGTACTAAGACTCACACTGAGATACCATAATCCTTGAATCACTTAACTTGACTTCAGTGAAAAGATTAGAGACAACAGCGCAATATCTCTTTTGAGGATCGTTCCTCAGACGCCCCTTATCAGTTGCCCAAATCATTTTTTCAAAGTTCAAAAGCTTCAGCTGGATTGATCTATAAAGGTCACATAAACATCCCAGTCTGTTTATCTTCCTTAATCAGAACAAGAATCAGACTGGATTCAGAACTTCAAGGTGCGGACACCTAATGAAAAAAGCACTTCAAACCTAAGTCCCGAGCAGGATACAGGCCTATTAAACACGTCTTATTTTCTCATATGGTATTTTCATTATCTGAAAGATACAGTAATTGTTTGGATTGTCAATTCATTCACATTGTTTCTTTTCCATGGTGGATATGTATGTCAAACTGACAATGCAGAGGTTACTTTTCAATGTCTATTACATGTTTCTAAATAGTCCTTCCTTTTGAAAAAAAAACAGGACCACCAAAACTGTTGGGAGATTGCTAGTTCAAAACACTTCAGAAAATCTACATTAAATGGACGTCATGGTGATTGAATGAGGTCCTTGCATAGTGGTATGTCACATATTGAATAAGATCACATTCACCTGTGATTTTATGTTTGTATGTTTTTATAGTGATGGCTACTGCCTCTTTAGCCTAAATGAAAACATATATAACAAAAAAGGTAGTGTGAAATGATGCAGTATCTTGTATTAATACAATGTTGAATATAAAACCATTCAATATCATATCATAATAACTTAATAAACATGTTGTTCTCTTTGTAGAGCCCATAAACTACCTTACATAAGCCTTGTGACAGAAACAAATATATTTTGTGACAGTAGTTTGTGTCTTCCTGTAAAATATATTGGCTTTTTTCCCTTGTACTGTAACACTTGAAATGTATTTGCTTACGATTGTAAGTCGCCCTGGATAAGGGGCATCTGCTAAGAAATAAATAATAATAATAATAATAATAATAATAATACTCCATGTGTATGGCAAAGCATTTATTTCTTATGCATTTCTTCCCCTTTACTTTGTGCATTGCAGAGTTAGTTTGGTGGTATCATTTTTATAAACAGAATAAATAGTTTTTCACTACTTTCATTGGTAAGAAATACTATCTTCATTATGTCTTTTTATTGGGCAATACATTTAACTACAAGCTGGTGCTATATTATTTGTGTGTGCCTTAAAAAAAAAAAAAACAAGATCCCTGCCAAGAAGCAAGAGCTAGCCTACAGACAGGATGGCTTATCTGGACTGTGAGAACACTATGGTTAATATATCACATGGACGGGTGAAATTACTTTTGTCTTTCTTCCACGCAGTAACAAAAAATGTTCAACTCAGAGCCACTAGATTTACAGGAACAACTTAAATAAAACTGCCAGTCAGTCATTGTAGTTTCAGGAACAATTGCACCAGCGGTGGTTTAAGAGAACCTGCCGGAACACTTAAATAAGGCTTGTTCATTATTTCCTGTCAAAAACAGCCTTTGCTTCAAGATAAAAAAATGTTCTTCATGTGGCAAAAGTATATTTAAACTTCCACTCCCTGCATTTTTTCCTCCTTGTGTAATATTTAGTTTCCATGTTATGGTGGCTTTTCTTAAACCCCAGATAACTACACCGTAATAACATACTGGCAGTGTTATTCCTGTGAAGAAGACTCTTTATGTTGCAGTATTTTCAGAGTGGAAAGCGCTAATAATGAGAACACTCTGTGCACAGCAGGAATGGCAGCTGCAAGATCAAAGAGGACAAGTAAAGGTGAGTTCTGAGTACAGCTTGGAACATCTGATGGAGTTCTCTAAATTGGATGTATTTGTGCAGAATGTCACTGATGGGAAACCTTAAAAAAGATGTAACATGAAAATCATTATTTAATACTCTCCATCCAATATTCCATTGCCCCCAAGAACTGTGACTCTAAAACCATTATCCCCTTTGCCATATATGATACAATGTATCACTCTGTCTGATCCAGGCTAGGTTGAGTAATGCTGTAATAATGTTGATCCTTCACAATAAGCACCTGAAGCTATTTAATTTTACAGTCAAAACTTGAGTTCTCAGGTCCAAAAAAGGAGGTTTGGATTAATCTATTGTATATCAGGGCAGTATCATCAGTTGAATGAAATGTCAAAGATCACCATAATCATAAATTTAGGGCGATTTTTTTTAACTCACAAATGGCGACAGTATGATGCAATGTCAGCCACCTGGATCCATTACCATTGGTGTATTGCATAATATTATAATACTCTAAGGAAAAAGCAAACAGGTAACTTAAAACATTGCTTTGCAATCCTGTCTTCTGAAAACATAGCATACTTAAATTTGGCTAATGAGGAATATTGACCTTAAAAATCACAAGCAGCCTATTCATCTATGCCCTTGTGTCTAAAAACCAAATTATACTCAATACTAGTTTTCAGTGAATGAACAACAAATGAATTAGTGCTTTTGTTGTTACCTGCATATAACAAGTAGTGTGTTTGTTTCATCTCAAAACAGAAAAGAGTCACTACAGAGTAAGCATGTTAGGGATTGCTGTATATAGCAGTGGGTGATTACAGTGGTTAGAGGTTAGAGGTGTACTCCCATCCTGTTGCTTTATTATTTATTATAATAAATCAGGCAATTCTACTTTGATATAATATTCGAATTACACAGTTTAGTTATTAATGAAAGATGATTCTTAACTGATGATAATATTCAAAACATGATTACATTTGATTACATTCTTAGGTTATTCAAGATACAGAAACATCACAATTATTGCAACACATTTCAGGGGCGGATCCAAGCTAGTCCGGTTCCAGATTTGATTGTAGATTCAGGATTGGAATGAGATGAGATGGAATTTTACACACTGGTTTCATTGTGCAGCAAGAAATGTGGCATGTGGCATCCATAATTGAAGAATTGGTAAGGTTACTTTACGATACACAGCAGTACATTGTACATTTTATAGCACCTTTCAATGCAGGCATCTCAAGACTGTAAAACACTGATGGAGTGCATTAGTCATGTTTGTCAGCTAAGCACATGTGTTTTGAGATGCTGTTTAACCTGCTGCATCATGTATGTCTTTTTGAAGGAAGTCCTATAATCTTATTCATAGTAGCTAAAAGCAGCCTCCGCAGACCACACACAGGGAGCAACCAGGGGTGTAGACTGATATCAGCTCTTACAGATAAGAAGGCCCAAGGCCATGAACAGCTTTGTAGTTGAATAATAATTAACACCGTGTAACACATTTTTTTTTTTTTTTTGTTCCTGGGTAGTAAGTGTTATTTCCTAATTGCTTATGCCTCAAAAGTATAGAAAATGGCTATTATTCCCCACAAACTTTGCTTTTGTGACCAGGACAGTGATATTTTGAAATTTACCTATTTCCAATGAGAAAACGGGCGAATTTGTGTCTTTTCGTTCACATAGTCAGAAAAAAACAACATATGAATCCAAATTAACATGTATTTATACTAAAGTAATACAAAAATGACTACAAAAGATTTAGAAGTGAGTAGTTTTTCGAGATTTACGATCATACTGTAAATCACTTTCACGAATCAGCCCCCAAATGTAGTCTCCCATCATGTTCTCGTTATACTGTCCTTGGTAGCGGCGTTCAAAGTCCAGTATATCCTGGTGGAAGCGCTCGCCTTGCTCCTCCGAGTACACTCCCATGTTCTCCTTGAATTTATCAAGATGAGCATCAAGGAAATGGCCTTTGGGACAGCAGGGACACCAAGGCGCACTACCACAGGCGGGACTGGCCACAGCGGACCGAGTTCTCTGTGGGAGGGAATAATGTCAAGTGGGAGCCACTGGAAGGTGCTGATGCCACCACTGCACATCAAATTGGGCCTTATGAAACAATTTGTCAGAGCTCTAGATAAGGAGTCGGCAGCCTTCAAGTACCTTCAAGACTTCTTCCCTAAGCTGTCTGAGGCAAAGGTCAAAGCCGGTGTCTTCGTCGGACCACAGATAAAGAAGATCCTGGAGTGCAATGAATTCCCCAAGAAGCTCACTAGTAAGGAGAAAGCGGCTTGGAACAGCTTTGTCGCAGTGGTTCGGGCCTTCCTGGGCAATCACAAGGCCGAAAACTATGTGGAGCTGGTTGAGACTCTGGTGAAGAACTACGGCGCAACAGAACATGGGAGCGTACTCGGAGGAGCAAGGCGAGCGCTTCCACCAGGATATACTGGACTTTGAACGCCGCTACCAAGGACAGTATAACGAGAACATGATGGGAGACTACATTTGGGGGCTGATTCGTGAAAGTGATTTACAGTATAATCGTAAATCTCGAAAAACTACTCACTTCTAAATCTTTTGTAGTCATTTTTGTATTACTTTAGTATAAATACATGTTCATTTGGATTCATATGTTGTTTTTTTCTGACTTTATGTGAACGAAAAGACACAAATTCGCCCGTTTTCTCATTGGAAATAGGTAAATTTCAAAATATCACTGTCCTGGTCACAAAAGCAAAGTTTGTGGGGAATAATAGCCATTATCTATACTTTTGAGGCATAAGCAATTAGGAAATAACACTTACTACCCAGGAACAAAAATTGTGTTACATAGTGTAATCAATCAATACTTGCCTGATATCCAGTGGAGCCTAGCTTAATTAGGGGACTCCAGAATGCCAAACTCAGAACAACATGACCCCCAACAGCGCTCTCCAGTTGTGGAGCCTGGTTGAGGGGGTGTGGGTGCATCAGAAAACAGATATCTGGTCAGATGTCCGCTGAACTCTTTAGAGAGGAAATGTTATATTGTATCAGCAATCCACTGCTGCCCACTCACATTTTATTTATCTGTCATGAAAAAAAGCCTTGTAGGCACATAGTTTTGCATTATCACTGTGTTTTGAACCCTGGCAAAATGTCAGTCTGTGAATATGAATTAATTATGCAATTCACTGTTAGGAAAGGTATACTCATATTGCATTTAAATAGGATAGTTAATAAGCTTCCCAGTCTTCCTCAGCAACCATGCCCGAGGCTTCTTTTAGATAGTGCTGAAAGCAACATTATGGGGTAGTGGTGCAGTCACACTGCCCAAAGCATTGGTTATATAGAACACCAGTGCCCTCTAGAGGTGGCTGTAGTTTAGCGCAGTGTGCTTGCAGTTAGATTTTAAAATGCTCTGTTGCTCATTTAGCTCTTGTTTGATTGAAGAAGAATGATGTCAGGAAGTGCCCAACATTGCCTCATCACTTAAGTTTTAAATAATATCCAGTAGCTCAATCACTGGTGCATATGAAATATATGTAAGTGCTATCTCTGTTGAACATATACTGTAAATCTGTAATAAAATCAAACACGAGATTTAGTTCTGGTTAAACTTGTCCAATACAAAAACACAAAGCAGATCCATTAAAAATCAATTTACTGTACATTTTGAATGTCAACTGTTTGTTGTCAATACTCCTTTATTTATCAATTTGATGTGAACCATGTCTGGGGTTTTATATATCTGCTGGGAACCCAGTAAGAGTCCAATGAATATTTGCTCACCAGCAGTTGCTGAAATTCTCAGTAAGGAAAGCATTTACAAGACAATGTACACATGTGGTCAGTTGTTAAATTCTGATAGCATTCTACCTTAAAATGGAAACATGTCTCTTTTGAATGTTTATATTTCCACTCACTTACTGTCAAACCAAAAAACAATGAAATACAAACAACAGTCACCATGTAATATCGGATATGATCATGAAACCCATTTGTTGCATGCTAAGAAAGAACAAAATGAGGTGGTGTGTGTAGAAATACATTCTCTGCTGTGAGAATGTAACTACCATTAGTAGAAAAAAAACTGCTGGCAGTGAACTGATACTAGCAAGACTATACAGGGAAAGTACTGGTAATACAGCATTGTTGAGGTTATATCTCATTAATCTTTTGACAATACAACATTTAGTAGGGGATCCTGTAAAAGGCTACAGCACAGCTGCCTGGCACTCTCTCCTGTAACTGTAATAACCATATCTTCTCCTTATGCAGGACGAGGAATGGCTGCCAATTGCAAAGCTTGTAAAGCAGAGAGCCGTAATGTCATGCACCTGGATGTTTTCTGATTATATCTAAACTACACGAGGCAATGAGCCAGGAAGCTGCTGTGAAGTCTTGGCAATATTTATTTGTAACCTGTCGTATGCGGCATAAAAAAAACCCCTGATGTTATCTGTTAACTAAGATCTATGTGACAGGGGTTTCATTTCATTAGGTTTAGCCTGCTGGCTTGAGGGTTAACATCTCTGTAACAGGAAGAGGTCTGTGACTTCCTCAGCACAAGCATACATTTATACAAGGAAACAGTATTCGGTTCAATGTGAAATACAAAGAAAAACACACAAGCAGTTGGTTTCTTATTAAATATATATGTATTGTTGTAACTCCTACAAACATTCTGGACAGTTTCTGCATCATTTTTGATATTGTCTCCCTGGCATTTCTACTTCCCAGATTTTACATGACTCTTCCTGCCTCCGAGAATACCTGACCTGAGAAAACAGCTAAACATTTAACAAAACCAATCAAATTCCCAGTGGAAACATGCTCAGTGTTGGACTACCCAATGCTAGAGGTGTCATGTGCCAGGCTTCATCACATCTTTTTTTCTGACATTACTTGCTCCTCCCTAAGACTATCAATTGCCCTTGTCTTTTGAAACTCATTTAGAAACTTGAACAGGATACCCCACATCTAAATCAAAAGATTCATATTTGGGAGCCATTTGTTGGACAGCCCTGGGTAGTGCATATTCTCTTACCACCTCAGGGTACTATTGAATCAATTTTATTTTTTACAGTATACTGTAACAGTGGGTGAAAAAGGATATGAACCTCTTTTTCAAGCACTACAGAATATCCAAGCAAAAGAAGTGACAGGACAAGGAACTGCTCCTGCAGTAGCAATCATTTCTCACTCAGCAATAGTCCTAAACACAGCCACAGCCTATATTTTACTTCCAGCTGTGAAGGACCACTAGCTTGTTAGAAACGACCTGAATCTGATCCACTTGTTAGTGCTCTGGCTGGATTTGAACCCGATCCGAGATGAAGGGTGACCCACTGGGCTTCTTAGGCATTCTTATACTACAGCTCCTGCTGGTTTAGTTAAAGGCCAGTAAGCAGCCCGAGACGTCATCTTTTCCTTGCTGTCTCAGAAAGCCTCTCTCGAGTCAGAATGCATTATCTAGCACGTCTCTCTCTCTCTCCACAGTTAGATGGAAATATTCTTTTCATGTGCTCTTTCAAAACAAAAACAGCACTCTTTTCAGTTTCTTTTGAACAGCTCTCCCTGGTATCATTAAGCAGGCTTGTGTATCCTGCACATTTCCTGGGATCAATAGAACTGTTTTATCATGCAGTCATCAAAGAAACAAGCTACTAATGAGCCCAGAACAGCTGACTGATCAGTTTTCTGAATGTGTTAATGGAATGGCCTTCATCTCTTCCCATAAAACTACCAAGTTCAATTCTAGCAGATCTGACACCGAGTCATGCTGCTCCTTACATGGTCGACAGTATAATGAGTATTTATGTATTTATCTATAGTTTCACACAGTAACAGTCAGGCTACACCGCAATGTGGAAGGAATAAAGGAAATCAATGTATCTATTTTGCTGATTGCTTTTATTACAAATATTGGCAGGGTATATATATGCTGAAATTTAAAAAAAAATGAGAAAAACAAATAAACGTTTTTTGAGGTTTTTTTGGATGTACACAAATGGTTTAAATGATTAAAAAATATATTTCAGGATGTTTCGTTCAAAAGCCCTTCTTCAGCTGTGTAGAAAGAAAAGTAAACACAGTGCAGTAAACTTGTTATTTTTCAAGAACTCTGTGGATGAAAAGGCTGTCTGGCAACTTGTTTGCAGTAGCTATATCATATCATTGGGTTGCTGCTGACATCTAGTGGAAGAAATGGTAGATTACTTACTAAACAAGCCTTTGAAAGCATTTCACTTTGGTGTGTAGTGTAACCTACTTTAAATTCACTGCTCATTGATATAGGCTATACATTGGACAAAGTATCCTGGATCAAGGGCAGATTTCATGAAATAAAGAAATATTTTATTATATAGTAAAACAGTAATGGAACTGTATTTTTGCTCTATGTTTTTATTTTCTTTCTTCACTCACAGCAACCAAATAATAGCAGACCCTACTGATGCTAATATCCTAGATGAAAATTTGTAATTCAGACAAAAAAATGTCACACTAATGAAGGAACCAATACACTGTGGGAATAAGTCAGCTCGATAGTTTTTAGAGAATTTAACAGCACTGGGGAATCACATTCTTGGTTTCAAGAACCTGGTTACCCTGGGATTACCAACTGCATTCAACAGTTGTGGCAAACCTGCTTTGAGTTGCAATGCTGTGGTTTATCTCTGTGGGGTATCAAATCAACCTCTTAGTTTCTCTAGAAAATACATAAATTAATAACCTTTGATAATGTAGCACAGGTTTCACCAGTTAATTAAGAATGATGTGTGTACTTCTCAAATAATTTTATGCACACATTAAAGGCTCTAAATGAATCATTAACTGCTATATATGTAAAAATGATTTATTAAGCGGTAATGAATATTATTTCATTTGTCTGTAGTTAATTACATTTGTTAATCATGTATTACTGCATTTTGTGATCGCTTGCCGCCCCAATGAGCGCTTACTTCCCAAAACAATTCAGATCTGTCAAAAGGTATTACCCAGGGATTAAAATGATGACTTGCTAATTAATTATTAGGTTAGTAAGTAAATAAGTGACTTGCATATTTAATCAATCATGTTGATGCCTCCTTAATGAAAATATTATGATAATGACAGAAACAAGCAGGGATTCAAATCTCCAAATAAATCAGCATAGTTGTAGTTCATTTTTCAGTTTTGGCTTTAATGTCAAGTTTTATGTTTTTGTTTGGGTTTTTTTGTTTTGTTTTTCCCCCCCCCCAACAAAATACCTTTCCAAAAACAGTTTTGATTAAGATGTTTTCCATTAGAAAGAAAATATCACCCACACAGACTTGTAACATCTAATCCTTAGAATAGGAAAATGACATTGTAAATGATGTCATCTCTTCTGTAGCAAACACTGGATTAAATCTATGTAATTTTTTTTTTTTTTGAGGCAGTCAAATACAGAAGACAATTAAAAAGATTGGATGATAAAGAGTGAATGAACCTTCATTCAACAGTTTTAGAGGGTTACAGTTTTGTGAACAGAGCCCATTGTTCTGGCTGGATTTAGTCATGACTGGTCTGTGAATCTTTTTTTATTTTTTTATGGAGTGGGGCTAGAAATAAAATGATCATATATTGACAGGTATTTTCCACTGTTCAATACATTATTAGTATATTAAACTGCTGCACTATGCATACAATATTCAGTTTAGGTATTTATAAAATAAATATAAAATGTGTTGCTATGCTTTTCAAATATGCAATTCTCAGATCTACAGGGTGTCATAATTAACATACAGCACAAAAATAGGAACAGAAATCTGTTTGGTCATGTGCTTCAGCATATGATCTCATATCAGTAAATCAATTTCTTCTGAATATATGTATTGGTCATTTCTTTCAATTCACAGTGATAACTTTGAATTTGGACCCTACTGCTGTGTCTTGGGTTTTAATGATTCCAGCACGAGCTCAGAGGACCAATTCTTTTTTTTCACAGGTGCAGAGAGAGATAACAAATCAATATGCAAATGTTTCTAATTGTTATTCATGTATGCAGTACTTTCTGTTTGCCATCTCCAAAAGTTAGATTGCCTCCCCTAGGTAGAATATAATTATATCCAAGAAGTTTACACTGAAGGCATTTTCTATCACTCAAGGCATTTTCTATCACTCAAGTTAATCCCCCTCAAGAGAATGAATAACAATCCCAATGTTTTTTTATGACTACACCCCCCCCCCCCCCTTAACCCTTAACCCTTAACCCTTAACCCTTAACCCTAGAGCAGTGGTACTCAACTCTGGCCCTCAAGATCTGTTCCATTCCTGGTCTGTATTCTAACCAATTAACTACATTAGAACCTGCTCCAACTAAAAACCTGAACTGGAGGGATCTCGAGGGCCAGAGTTGAGTAACACTGCCCTAAGGTAACACACGTACAAGAGACACACCATTGTGATTATGATTTTTCACAAAAAACAAAAAAATTATAATTACACACACAGCCACCTGTATAGCACTGGTCTAAATTTAAGTAAGACCTAAAAGTTATTTGATTTAGGCAGAGACCAGCTTTGAAATGATTCAAAGTTGAGTCCCATTAATTAAGAAGCAGTACTCCTTTATGCACTAGGCCACAGTTACACCCCTAAATTATAACAGGCCTTGCTTTGGCCTACATGTTACTGTATTTTCAAAACCACACTTTAAACAATAAGACGTTCTGTTCACACAAAGTGGTACTTTGATCAAAATTAGCTCATTTGTCATATGAATCGCCAAAGAAACCTTCAGGTAGTATTCTCCCCCTGTAGGTATCACAGGAGGCCTGTTTGTCAAGAACCCTTCAAACTATGATAGGAGACCTTACCTTCCCTCACTCTATAAACACAATGTTTTCAATACCATTCTTAAATTAGTGCTTTTATACAGAAATGTGTACCAGTGATAACATTTGTAATTCCAGGTCTTTTGTGAGTCAGCCTAACTGTTTCATGACCAAATAGGTGGAGGTGTTGTCAGCAAAGCACCATAGCATATGAAAACAAAGATTGTATTTCATTCTACAGCTGATTTGCAGTTCTGACTGCAGAATACAGAAGTGCCGCTTTACTGCACTTGGGTATACAGGGAGGTTCAGACACAATGCTTCTTACGATCACTCTATGGTGCGATGTAACCTAAAGCTAACAAATATTAACATGATTTTTGTAAGATAAAACAGAATGTATTTGGCTCAAGAATGACCGGTTACAGTGCGACCATTCTTTTATTTCTTTTTTAAAAATCAGGACCGTAGCAGATGCCACTTGGCAGAACTGGAAAAACCCTGGCGACATCCTGCTTTGACATGCACCGAAATGAAAAAGAGTATGCAATATATATTTCAGCCACGGCCAAGTTAGTACAAACAGCAAAATCAATTTAAATCCAGACATCTTCCGTGAAGAATTCAGCCTTCAATAAACCCCACATTACACTTTAAAAGCCCTCTATCAACTTTCACTCATTTTACATTACCCATCAATTGACAATCGTATATATAACTTGTGTGTGTGTGTGACAGTCATAGCAGGATTATAAATAAGTCACCAGATATTGTGTATATAACGTATGTGAGAGACACAGCAGGATTATAAATAGGATCGCAGGTATAGTACCAACACAAATGCTCTTTATTTTTGAAGATGTCCAATTTGTACAAAATTATACATGGCATTAACATTTTTGAACAGCATTTCAAAGCAGGTCCACAAAAGAAACTAAAAACCAATCAAATGTTCTCAGGGGTCACTTTGTCCCTCATGGGTGCAAAGCAAAATTGGAAGAAAAAAAAAAAAATGAGGAAATATCCCACTGGGGGAGGGAGGAGAGGGGCAACAAAAGCATTGAAGTAGGAAGGCAAAAAAAGTTATACCAGGACATGTGGGTTCAACACCACTGTACCACCAAAGACAAGTGAGCAGAGTTCTAGACTCCAGGACTCTTCAGCATACAATTTGCTAGTCAAAAAAAATAAATAAAAAAATGTAGACCAGCAGACTTGAAAGGTGCAAGGAAACATGCACAACTAGCACCAAGTCTTCGATGATCATTTAACATGCAACAATGATAAAAAAAAAAAAAAAAAAAAGGTGTAAATTACAAAAAAAATGGACCAAATATCAATATTCAAAACCCAGAGGGACAGCACTTAATCAGAATTACATTTATCAACTTTATTAAAATGCACAAGCGATATTCATTTCAAATTTATACATCTTACCAAATTGCTGAAAAGGGTATGGATCAATCTTTTGTATAGAATTAAAATTGCATTGTATCAGTCTGAGAAACCATATGAAAACTACTAAAAAGTACCAAGTACCTTCTGGAGTTTTTTCAATTTCAATTTTTATTTTCTCTTTTAAACTTAAAAAAAGTCCCACAGCAGGTGCTAGAAAGTCGATACACAATTAGGACTTAAATGATCCATTCCTTACAAAGGAACTGTTGCTCCTCGGCGTCCAACTACAACAAATCCTCTTCGGCTGCAGAGGAGGACTTTTTTTTTTTTTTTTTAAATATACATGAAAAGCCAGATCAGCCCATTTAGCGCCGTTTGTCCTTTTTGTCTGGTTTGCGATCTCTCTCGCTGCGTGATGGCTTTTTATCCGATCGACTGCCCTCTGTCACTGACCTCTTCCCGTCTGACCTGGAGCTCTTCTCTTTGGACCCCTTCACATCCCGGCTGCTGTTTTTGGAGGACTTGTGGTTCCTGTCCACTCCTGAACTGCCTCTTTTCCTCTCCCTTTCCCTGTCCTTCTCTGTACTCCTTTGCCTGCGCTTTCTGTCCCGGTTGTGTCCCCTTGCCCGGCTCCGGCTGCGGCTACTGCTGCTACTGCTGGTGCTGCTGCTACTACTGCTGGAGCTGCTCTGGCTGCTGCCGCTACTGCTAGAGCTGCTGCCACTGCTGCTGGAGCTCGAGGTGCTGCTGGAGGAGGAGCTACTGCTGCTCCTGCTTTTCTTCTTCTCACCCACCCTCCCCCTGCTCTGGCTCCTAGTCCTGTTTTTGCTGCGAACTGCTGACACTGCCTTAGGCTGCTTTTCTGTCGCCTGCTGCAACTGTTGCTGCAGCTGCTGCCTGTCCTCTGGTCCAGGAGCCACAAAACCAATTTCCTCTGTGGGAGACTGGCTTCCAGGCTCCTTCGCTGCTACCATTTCTAGAACTGGCTCAGGATCAGGCACTGGCTCCTGTTCAACAGGGGATTCAGCTTCAAGGCCATTCTCCCTTTCAGGTTCCATTAAGGACTCCTGTTTCTGCTCTGCCTCATTCTTAACTACTTCCTCCTCTTCCTTTTTATCCTGGCTAACCTCTATTTCCGCTACCTCTGGGCTCTCTTTAAACTCCATCTCCTGATCACTCTCTCCCTGCTGAACCCTTTCATCCTCCTTAGCCTCTGAAATGCTCTCCGGCTGACTCACTGGCTGCCTTTCTTCCCTAGCATCAGCAACCTCCTCCTCCTCTTCTCCTCTAAGCTCCATTGGCTGCCCCTGCTCCTCCTCCAGTTTTGTAACCTCTTCCTGCTCTGGCTCCAAATCACTATGAACTATGCTCACCTCACCCTCTCCTGCTTCCTCCATCTCTACATCATGTTTCTGGTTACCTGTCTCCTCCATCTCGGCCTCCTGCCGAGGCGGCTTACCCTCCTCTTGCTCTTCATTCTGCAGATCTTCATTGTGTAATTCCTCCTGTTTCTCCTTCACTGACTGGCGTCTGGGACGGGCCACCATTTTGTTGAGATGTTCTGCAAACTCTTCACGCCTTTCCTCAAATATGGCTGTAACAAGATAAAAAACAATCACCTTGTAGAATAGCTATCATTCTTCCCACGGCATCACAGAGAAGACAGATGGCACAAAATATTTTGTTGTGATGAAGCTACACATCATATATTCAGTTTACCACAATGATCTTCACTGAAACATACAGGTATACATATTTCAAAGAAAGCTTAAGAGTTTCTGCACTGCACGTTATTTTAAATTAAATAAATTACATTTAAAACACCATTACTACTTTATTCAATTGTCCAGTGCAAGTGTTATTTTTGCTCTTTGATAATTGGTCTACAATGCACAAGATAGATAGATATAGATAGAGATAGAGATTGTATATATATATGTATAGAGAGAGAGAGCGAGAGAGAGAGAGCGAGAGAGATTATATATTATATATATATAGATATAGCATGTTCCAAGCCAGCATAATTTGTTTGTGCTGCATATATTATACGATACTAAAGTTTTAGTTTAAAACAACCAGTAGAGTTACTTACCATTCATTTTTTTCTGAGACTCCTCAAAGAGCTTACGAGTGGCTGAACACATTTTGCCAGGCATATAGAAGATTGGAGGCTTTGTCTTTGTTCTTATATATTTTATTATTTTAGAGTTGTGCTCATTCCATTCTTCTTGCTGTGAAAATAAAGTTTAAAAACAGTTCCACTTTAAACAAGGTGTGCTGTAATTTAGCATTCCATTAATGCTTAAAACCAAGCCCCATCTCTCCTGTCCCCTCCCCCTGCCCAACACACTGAAACATATCTTACCAACTGAGCCAGTTCCACTTTTTGTTCCAAAAGTCTCAGCTCTGATTGTTTGGCACGACGTTCTTCAAAGAGTTCTCGTCGTTCATTTTCAACCTTTTTGCGTTCCGCTTCTGCTTGGATTTCTAGCTTGTGTTCTATCTCGTGACGCCTTTTTTGCTAAATGGAAAGAGGTCAACATTTGTAAAAAGCTAAAATCACTGGTCTGCTATAGATTAAAAATTCAGTATCCTAAACACAGCTTCCTCTATTCTACTGAATTGTGGTTGCTGAGACTTGTGTTAAGTTAATTCATTGTGAATAAATGGTTAAAATGGATGTCTTAGATGCCTTGAATTGGAGCATTACCCTTTCTGTCGCCACTGTAGATTCTTGTTTGAACTTCTGAAGAGTACCCATCAACAGGCCAAACATACGTCGATTCCTTGAGAGGAAAGAAAAAGACAAGCCCCTTAGGATGCTAATGAACTACATTGTAATGCAAGCACCACTACCACATAAAAACGTCATCCTGTGAGAATCTTGAATCCAACATATTTTACTCAATCATACATTTCAACTTTGTAATGTTTGTTTTCCATTCCAACTCATCTATTGCACACAACAGAAGACAGGACAGCACCATGAATTAACCAGATCTACTTTTAACATTAGAAAGCTCTAATCTACCATCACTTAATTTGCCAGGCACAAATAACTCCTACCTTTGTTTGCCTTTCTCATCCGTATTTTGGTCTTGAATAAGGTCTCGACGTGTTCGTTCTTTGGAGGTAGCAACAACTGAAGACTGCAACGCTGGCTGAATTTTAAAAATAATAAAAAATAAAGAAATTTAAACCGAGGCATTAGATAAATCACTACGTCACCCCCAACACCACTGCTAATTCTTGTCAATTTCTGCAGACATGAAAAAAAAAGGTTTTTATGAAGTTTTTACCTTTTTATCATCTTCATCGTCCTCTGCGTCGCTTTCATGGCGTGAATCTCTCCTTGCCCGTCGATCTCCAGCCAGCCTGGAAAACAGGAACATAAAGGGCCTTAACATGCTTAGCTTTAGGTAAACTGATACTGAAGTTTTTTTTCTAAACAAATAGGCTATTGTATTGGTGTTCACAGGTCTTCATTCTCGAATTAAACAAAAACAGCATGAAACAGTTAACTGCAAATGTCACACCGTTTTCCCTTTGAGTGGTGAGTTAAGTTATCCATCTGTATCAAGAAATGCACTTACTTCCTGTCTATAGTAACAATGCCTAATGTTGCATCCTTAAAAGAAAATGACAGCAGTCTGCTTTGTTTTTCTCCGTTGCAACTTCTTTGCCTCAGTTAGAATTTACAATTTTTTTTTTAAGCAATTAAAAACAGCAACATTTCCCAACACTATGTGGGTTAGCGTCCTTACATTCAATGTAATAACGTAATGCAAAGTTTGTTTGAAATAAACTATGCAGCTAATCAAGATCATGGCTCCATCAAATATGCCACTTGCTTTTTTCAACAACCTGTTCCACCTTTTAACTTTGTGGTGTTTTTAACTATTTAAAAAAAATTTAAAAAATGTAGTGCTATTTGATTTGCTGGCTGCCCCGAAAAACAAGCTAAATAATGTTGAATTTCATTAGCTGGCTGGGATATAATGCTTTGTCATTGACCACTGAGGTGTACCACGGGAAGAGTGCTTTTTTCAAATTATTGTATGTTCGAAAACAATGGAAAGAGACAGAGAGAATGGGCTGAAAGTGAACAAAAAAAAAAAACCCTCTCATCTATTGTTCTGGTTCCATTTCGAATTTCTGATTAACACCACAGATAGAGTTTCATGATTTCCAAACATGCACTGGTTCCAACAATTTGGGTGAATGACTCTCCAATATTGAGAGCTGTACTTTAGCTCTGCGTGACCTGTAGGCTTCCACACGTGAACCCTGATGAACATACCTCAAGAGTGCCCCGTCAATATCCCTATGTTTAGCTGGGGGTCCTCCTCCGCTGTCCGAGAGTCCACGCCTAAAAAATGAAACACACGTATATATTTCTGAAGCTGACCAAATTCTGTCAAGTCCATCTTTAAGTGCTATACATTGATGTATTACTTTTCCTATTGTTATCTAGGTTTTTCGCTTAAATATCTTAAACCATTGTATTTGTTAAGGTGTCGGTTATCAGACACCTTAAACAAGGCAAAGTCATAATGGGTAAATAAGAGAAGAAAAAAACAGAAGAAAAAAAAGAGATTACTCAGCCTTAGCCTTTTAACATAAGATGAACTTTCTCATATCACCTAAAACCAAGCATAATGTAAAAGGATAAGAATAGAAAGTTATCAATCTCCACTTTTCATACCTCAGTAAATTAATTCCTCGCCCCCTACCTCCTCCTGGGCCTGGGATGGTTAGCCTTCTTGCTTGGCCTGGCCTGAAAAACAAACTTATTACAATCTTGCCTTGAGAAGAACAAGATATTGAGGATAGAAATGGAACCAATGTAGTAAAAAAAAAAAAACATTTTTATTAAGAAGTCACTTTAACTTGCTGCAACATTAGATTAATGAAACACAAATATAAACACTGCAGCCAAAACAGAGGTTTCCTTAGATTGTCCAAGTCAATAAAAGTTCAATATTCACTCCAGGGGTAGCAATAACACTCCTATTCCATTGCAGTTTTACCCATTCCAGGTTTCACTACATGCTTGATTAGGCCACAGTGTACAGGTAACAAGCTCAGGTGTGTCTTATTAAACTCATAGCAAAACCTGCAATGGATCAAACGGCAATGCTTTGGTATACCCCATTATCAGAATTAAAGTTTGTTATAACTGATTTATAGTATGTCTGCTCATACAATTAAATGACCATCACGAGATCTAAAAGAAATTCGCACATGCACCTCAGTGCGAATCTGCTGCGAACAGTTAAGAGTTTGAATGGTTTATGCGGCATTTAAAAATGGAACTGCTTTAATGTTCAAGAAAACCACTTCAATGCGTGTCCCTTGTGGCGTCAATGAATACTTTTATTTCCAGACTGGTAGACAGACGCCCACTCATAAATGAAGGCTAAAACCTACGTTCTCAGTAACTATCTTTCCTGATCAATTAATGTTATGGCAACAGATCGATTCATCTTCACGTTTACAGAAAATGGTGTGCTTAGGACATTACTGTGATAATGAAAACACAAAAATGTTGTCACAAAAGGTGCTTAACGCCAGCAAAAATACTAAATTACAATACACTATCAGTTTCGTTTCAGGTCTATATAAAATGTCGAACAAAGGATATTTCTGATACAAGCACTTGTAAATAGTAACTGATGGTGGAAAATTGACTGAGATTCATTCAAAATAGCCAAAAATGTGGTCAACTGTACTTAGTTACTGAGTATATCTGGTTATAAAAAAAGAGGCCTATATATTGTTATAAACGACCAAAATTAACTAACACTAGTTAACGTTTAGTATGATATCACAGTTCAGAAGACACTGACCTACTATAATATATGTATTCGGATTACACAAGTTAGAAAAGTTATAAACTAGTACTATACGTAGTAATCGATGTTTGGGCCATTCAGAAATTGTTTTGTTTTTGATTTCGTCTGCATCTTCACATTTATAAAAACGTATAGCAAGCGACAGATATTGCTTTAAACCACTTCAAAACAGTCGTAATTATTATTATTGACATTTGCATCATCCAATTAATACACAACATTGGCATTTAATATATCCTGCAGGTTATACAATAAAATCACATCAGAACAGGCGCCTCACGAACACGCCTAGCTCCAAAAAGAGCATGGGTTCGGATTTTTCTCGCCATTGTCTTTTTTTGTTTGTTTTTATTTTTAAACGTTCACATACCTAAGTTCGTTCGGGTCCCTGCCAATCAATTTGCGAATATTTTCGTCTACATTTTTTAATCCTTCTTTTGCTTTTTCAAGCTGCTCCTGAAAAGACCTCACAGCTACCGCCATCTTATCTCTCGTCTCAACACTGCCTGCCTTCTCCGCCGCAAAGCACCTCCGGGTCATTTCATCTTAGTAACTCGTACAACCAATGCTTGACTGGCAGCAAATCCAATAGAAAAACAAATTGCTTCCCGCAGAGCCAATCGAAGGGGAACTATTAAGTGGCGCCTAAGAGGGCGGGTCGTCGTCATTGTAGTTTGGTTGAGAGGTAGTAACTTCAACGACGTGATTTTTTTTTTGGGGGGGGGACGTTTAACCCTTTAATGTATTTAGACAAACTACAATGTAAAAACCACGGTGGTATATTATTACATCATATACATGGGCGCTTTTTCATATTGCGTAATCTTGAGATAGTGTAAAGACTATATTATATTGCAAAAAAATGTTGGTAACACAATTATGTTTTTAGTAACTGACTTTTACCAAAATATATGCTTTAGGAAGCATATTAATTTAAAGAGCAACTTGGGATGTATCCATTAATATGTCCCCATGCAACAATCTGCCTCCAGTGGATGCAAGAGATACTTCAGTGATAAATACTACATTGAACACATGTGGTATTTCTTACATCAACTTCAGGCAGTGTTCCAGAAGTACCTGTAACATCAAGAATAATACGTTTAGATGAACCTGATATGTCATACCTATACCAAGTTACTCTTTGACCCCACACTGGTCACAATGGTTTATGTGGATGCGTGCCTGTGTCAGATGGAAATGATCACTGTACGTATTATAAAAATAATCTGTGAATTGAGGACCATTGGTCAATTTGATGTGTTATGATTCCAATGTAATCTTTAGAAGAGACTTGAATACGTATCATCCGAGTTAAGACATAGTTAAATCTTTTGTATGTGATAAGGAACGTTATTCTTTCCAAAGCACAGATGGATTTGGACTTTGTCCTAAGGTTAAACAAAGATACTGTTAAAGTTGCATTTTTTAAAGGGATTTTGTAAGTACCAGTGTACAATTTCAACAGAGCCACAAAACTGTAGCATGTCCTTGCACAGACAACTGTGTTATCTTTTTATACATATGCTTTAAAAAATGTTATATAGAGATTATGCAGGTTATCTCACTGAAAGAGTAATCTAGATGTATTTGCACTGAACTCCATTAATTACAAGAAAACTGAGGATGACTAGTACAAAATAATTTAATTTTGAAAAATACAATATCAAAGTAAATATATATATTAAAAAAAAATCTGAATACATTGACTCCAGATTTATACTGGTTCCACGATTGGCTGCATTCTCATTCTTATAGAAATGTAATGTAATAGAAAAAAAATAACTGAAGCACACAACACTTTATATGTATGGTTTATTAACATGATCTATATCATGTATCAACAGTCCCAAAATATATGAAAGACCCAAACAATTTTCATAGAAGACATTTACTTCTACAAAAAAAAAAAAGATCAGTGACCTTGCTGTGCAAACTGCAATAAGGCTACAGTTTTGTTACCACTAGGGGTTCTGTAGCCCAGCTTCACATCCCATTGTGGTTACTGTACTGATAAATCCCAACCACAATTCTGCAGATGCATCACTCCTTATCAGCCAAGTCATTCTGTTCAAAATACCTGAAAAAATAAAGGATACTGTTAACTTACACATAAATAGACTAGTAATTGTGATAACAAATAAAATAAAAAAAATAATATAGGATTTCTAAATGGGACATTTATGGGTTGATTTGATCAACCTATATATACCCTGCTAGTATAAACCATGTAAAGATTTTAAAATCATATACAATCAAACTGTTTTAAAAGGCATAACTGTGTTTTAGTACATTTTTTACATTTCATTTTCACATTGCTCTGTCTGAAACAGGGGTTCGTTAATTTTTTATTGTAAAAATATAGATTAAATAAAGTCTGCTGTATCTACCTGGCCACCAGACAAATCAGTAAATTCAGCGCAGATAGTCTCTTATCCTCTTTACTCTCCTAAAATAAAACAAAAAAAAAAGGTTAGCCATACTAAAACCATAAGCCAGTCTGTCAATTTTGTCACTGGTCTAGAATTGTGTTTGTGTAATAAAAATAATGGGACAATATGTACTAATTGTAACACAATATGGGTTCTATGAACAGTAGCCTTTAGAGCAGGACACTCCAATACATTATTAAGAAAATGAGGAATCCTTCCTAAGTAATATTCATCAGTTTTCAGAAATGAATTATAATTAATCAGTAAGTTCAAAACCCCAAACATACTTGAGTTTAGGCCTTAACATTTGTAGTATACTAAACTATTTCCAGAAAAAATAAACGTACAAGACTGGCACGGACTTCAGAGCAACGTCTTGCCAACTGTCGGATAAGGGAATGGGCTTCTGGCAGCAAAGGTTTTTCAAGGCAAGCCAGCAATGCATACAACCATCGTCCCTGTAGGTGCAAAATCATCAAAGAACAACTTCATTAGAATGCAAAATTCATACTGGCCAATGTTTTAATGGCTTGAGAAAATTGTAATCAACATCTGATTAAAAAGCATAATTTCTCTCCATTAAACAAACATGATACAGAGAGGCAGCACTGCATACTTTTAGGCTATTTAGCTTTAAACTGATATAATAATCTATACCAACTATTCTAGGTAGGTATTGTAGACTTTTTCCAAACAAGGCAGGTACAATGCCTGCTGTTATCGTAATACTGGCTCTCACTTTATGACTAGGATTAATTACAGAATGGCATCACAATACAAAGCAATGTGTTCTTCCACTTACACATTCTGCATCCTCATCTATCTTTCCATTTCCTGCTGTGACACTAGTCTACAACACACAGTAACATCTCTATAAAGTAAACCGGTCCACAAAGCATCTTGTATATTATTCAAGACTCACCAGTTCAGAAGTAAAGGCTTTCTCTCCTAACCAGTTCATCAAATACTCCAAAACAATAGTTACTGACGCCTTTAAAAGCAAAGAGAAAAACACAATAAACACAAGCATCTCACAGACCAACAATATTATGGTCAGCATTGGCTACATACGCTCCTTTGCAAAACATCAGAGGAATAGTCATATTTTTGGTAGCTTATATAGAAGACTTAAAAAAAAATGTCAAAAGATATCTCAGTTTTTATAATTAAGGTTTATGGGGTTGGGGAACAGAATTTGGGTGTTGGCTTTGCCATGATAATTACATACTTTGTTAATCTTAGCACGAAAATAGAAGTTCTATATCATAATGTGATACTTACTTGACTCAATCTGCTGACAATGCTAAGCAGAGGCGGGAATCCCATCTGGAAAACAAACCGTCTTCAAAAGGACATACCAGCACACACACATATTCATTTCTTAACATGCTGTAATATTTTTAAATGCTATTTTTAAAAAGTACAAGAACATTCATATAGCATAGATGGGTACCAGACCTCCTTCAGTGTAAGTTCACTTGAGAGTTTTTAGCCCTCAGACTGTCAGAAAACACATTTCATTTAAAATGCATTGTATGGTATTTTTTTTTACCTTTACATAATCAATGCCTGGGTTCTCATTATCATTATCATCCTGTGAAAGCAGCCTTTCAAAGTACACCTTTTCACCCAGGCAAAATTTCAGCCAGCCTTCCTCATCTTCCGGATTGGGCTAAAAGAAAGACAGCAAAACTAATTTCATGATATACATAAATGTGGGTTAAGTATTTGGTAGGTTATTTATGATTTCTAACAACTCTGTACTCACCATCACTACATTATTGTCCAAAGACTGTAACTTCCAATGTTCTCTGTGCTTGTTAACATTCTATAAAGTGTAACAGTAAACATTAGGGGGGTATTGACATAGATACCCATTGAAAACATTTACATTTAAAATTGCAGTTATACAAAATGAAAATATTTACTTTAACACTTCTTGAATAGTCATACTGCATATCTTGTTATACAATAATACTTTTCACATGCAAGGAATTTCATATTAAAAGACAAACATTATAATATAAGCCTACATCCAATCCAGCTATTCGGTAGGAGTCCTTCATAATCCTTTTTGTTATATTTACCTGTCTAACATCTGAAAAATTGGCAACTTGCAGTTGCTGCCACTTGAGACTGGGTGAAAACCCTTCAGGGGCAGGCTGGCATCCCGAAAGCTTAAAAAAAAAAAAAAAAGATATGCAGAATGTTTTTTTGTTCTTTGTTTCTCTTAATTTTGAAATGGTTATACAAACCTACATTCAACCTACCTAACAATCAGGTCTATGTCATGAAAGTCAATCCTCTTTTCACCCGCTAAACCAAAGCAATGGATGTAACCAACCTATTAAACCCAAGGCAAGGTCCAAGCCTGTCCTCTTCTCCATATGAAGGTTGTCCTTCAACATGAAAAGATGTGTGTTTGGTGGAGTCAAACACAGTTTGAAACTAAGCTCTCATTGGTATTGTCTACAAACGACCAGTAGCTCTTTTATACTTGTCATAGATTTGATCATCTCAAACTGGAGTTTCATACTAGTAAATGAATCTCCTCTAATCAAAGTTTATTTAAATATGATTAAAAAAACAACATTCTTGGATCGTGTCGCTAGTTTCAGAAATTCAAGTTCCCATAGTCCATACTCAATGGTTAATTTGTAAAAAAAAGTAATTGTTACCGGATCTTAAAATTAAGGCGAGAGATAGCATTTTTGTTTCTAGACCTAATGAACTGACCTTGATTTACAGTAGCTTCAAGTTCTCATCTGTTTGTTGGTTTCGTGCCTATTGTTGGTGTTGGTAGCTGCATGCCAACCTTTGCCTAGCCGTGTTTTAACATGATCTTCAGTTCTGAACAAAACCAGTGGTGGGCCTACTAATCTGATGAACAGGAACGACTACACTGTTGTTGTTAAGAGCACTCGTTTTTGGCGTTTGGCCATTTATTGTTACAATCAATTTGTCAATCAATTTCTGGAACAGGAAAGCGTTTTTTTATTATTATTATTATTGTTCATGTAATGTCCATGTTTTTTTTGGTTTTTTTTTGTGTACTGTTCATCATTTTCAAACCGTATAATTCTCGCCTGTCAGACAAAACAGCACCAGATGGGATCCGGTGTGATCCTGCACAAATGAACCCCTGTCCATACTTACTGAAATGTTTACAGTCTGGTTCTTTTTAAGCTTCTTTGGGTCGATCTGAGCCACCATAACATCAGGGCACATTGAAGCCTCAAGCCTATTAAAGAAAAGGGACAGTATTTTACAAGATTAAGATCAGACATTTTTGTGACACAAAGAATCAAGGTCCATATCTTTAATAGAATTATCAGTGGCACTTTTTTTTCCTAGTGCTGATGTAGTTTCATAAATGTCACTCTAAAAAATAAACATGGCTTCTTCTAATAATAAACATAATCCATAAATAGAAATCCACCACTGGGGCATTAACATTTATAGGGGCAAAATACAACAGATTTAGGGAAACAAAGATCAACACAAACCAAGTGAATTACAAACCTTCACTCTAAACAAATTGGCATTTAACGTCTAGGTTACTACTGTATCAACCTGGGATTGTATAATCCATAATGCATTTCAATTTTTAATCGAAAGTTCTAAAAGCCTGAACGGATATTCGTATTCTAGTTTCTTTGCTTCAGTGAACTGTGCTGAATTGGTGATCGCACTTGATCAATTTATAACTTAGAACACAGCCTAAATCTTAATGCTTTTCACCATCACAGGCGCAAACCTATTTGTACATTATATTAAGTGGAACCACAACAAGCTAAAACCGGACTTACTGAACCTGTCTTAAATATTCTTGGGGGTTCCTCGGGGGCACGCTGGGATCAAAATCTTCAACGTCATATTCTTCTACAGGCAGGAGCCTGGGCATCAACTCCTCTACATCTGATTTCATAGTGCCGTTGCTTTTAATACGAATATACTTTTGCACTTTGTATGGGTGGCTGGAGTAAACAAGAAATGTTACAAGAAATGTACCGTTTGTAAAGTTCACTTAATAAACACAGAATGTTTAATTTATTTCTGGCTCCAAAGGCTTTTTTGCTTACTACGTTTTCACATTCTGCTAGCTGCCATTTTGATTCTGACGTTATCATCAAGCGGCCGCTGCTATGGTTACTGTGTTGTTGCCAGAAATTGCCCCGTCGTACATGACTGAGATCACATAACTTTCTACAGTAATATGCATTGTCATATAATATTGCTTTTAAAATTAAAAAATAAACGTACATGATTGATGGCTAAGTAGAATTGATTAGAATCCTGACAGACTAAATTAGATGCCAAGGGCAGAGCATCAAAAATATTGATATTTGAAAAAAAAAATATATATATATATATATATATAGATGCGCGCGTGCCTCGTGTGGAATTTACACGATCACCCATACATTCAGTTTTGCTGATATGGCAAGCTCTTTGTGTATTACCAGAAATAAGTTAATCATTAAACCTTTGCACTCAGCAAGAGACCTTTCTGATGTACATCTAGACCTCTCTGCAGCCTGCTGCAGTTTACACGACTTTTTTAGAGAGCGTTTCGCAAACCTGCTTGGAAACTTCCTCAATTACCGTTTGTTAACCTCTTGCTCCTCTGTTGTTTAGCTTGCCACATCGTAACTTAACACAACGTTCACATGCCTCTGAAAACATGGCAGTTTGGGGGAGTTTGCTTTCAGTTCTTTTGGTTTTGCTAATGTCGACAAGAAGTCAGGGGCTGCTGTCGGACTTCAAAAAATGCGGAGATGCCGAGTGTGAAAGTAAGTGACAACAGTGCAGTACCTACAGAGTTCCAGGAGCGGGTTAAACTATTCTTACTATGATAATTTGTATTACAAAAACAATATGATGTGTTGGCTGTATGGTATTTATTTTATTAGTAATTAAATTAATATACTCATATAGTACATGTTTTGTTGGAAATTCATTTGACAAAACCATATAATATAAGCATATTCGTACATGTCAAATCATAAACATTCTTTATCAGGTCCAATGGGTCATATTACAAGGCACGTCTCTCGATTGTGTGGCACTGATTTTGTAAATAGCAGGGCAAAGTTCACAAAACCAGCTAAGCCAATAGTCGAAACGAGTAAACAAAAATACTAAACAGCTATTTAATTCAGTTTGAAAAATAAAACGAAAGAAGACAACACTGTTTCTTCTTAAATATTTAATTTAGCATTATAGAAAAATGTGCAGTGTTATCTTGCTTGCCTCATACTTAAGTTAACCTATTGATAAAGACTTCTTGTCCGTACCTTTGTCAAGTTTACTACTTTCTTTTTAGCACTACTTTTTAATGCATGTCATAGTATCAGTATTTATACATTTGTGTGCTTTGGAGTTCCAGTTACACCAAGGAACTTTGTTGTATATGACAGTGCAGTATGGTCATTATTTTTCAGTCTTCATAGTATAGTTTCAAATTGTTTGCTCAAGTCCTTAAATAACTTAAAACTTGTTCATATGTTTTTTTGCTTTCAGGTTTAATAAGCCGTGTGCAAGCCATAAGAGACCACAAAGGACCTGACTGTAGATTCCTAAACTTTAAATCTGGTGCTGTGATATTTGTGTATTATAAACTCGCAGGACAAAGAGATGACCTGTGGGCTGGCAGTGTAAGTATTTGATTGAATTAAGAAACAGTATCTACTGGGCTATTAAAAGTCAAGGACATATACTACAGTATCTGACCAAAACAGTTTGCATAAACAAAAGTTACCAAAACGTTGTAACAGTAGAGCTTCACCAGTCTGACATTGAACCGAATAACTGATTCGGTTGAAATCAAACTCAGAGCGGAATTGCCTCTCATCTGACTTTTATTTTAATTAAAATCCGTAACCTTAAAAAAGGAAAGACCAAGCACTTGTCAGATATTTTATCCAGTAGTTCTCCAGGTTCAATGTACCCTGTAGTTACCACTTAACTATATACATGTAATCATTTGTAAACACTAGTGCTCTCCAAATTATTATTATTTTTCTAATGTTGTAGATTGACAAACAGTTTGGCTATTTCCCAAGGGATGCAGTGGAAATTGAAGAGGTTTATGTATCAAATGAAGTTCAGATTCCTGCAAAGGTAAAACATATATACATTTTTTTTAAATGCTATTCCCCATATAAGGATTTAATATTGTTATTCCTGATTTGTTGTTTCTCTCTCATAGCTGTAGTTGTGGATTTTCTGTTCTGCTCAATTTCTATTGAACTGGAATGCATTATCTTCTAAAGCAGTTGGTACCCAACTTGAACATTATTAACCCTTGCTATGCTTTGTAGTTAACCTAATAAAACTTTAGGTTGGTAAATTAACAATTGCTTAATTCGTTTTAGGAAACTGACTTCTTCTGTCTTGATGGAAGTGGGTATTTCACTGAAAGTGAATCAAGCCACTTGGAGAGCCAGGAGCCTCATAAGCCAGAAGTGCCTGCAAGTGAAACAGGAAGTTCAGTAAAAATTGGTTCTAAAACAGAACAGAATGAAAATGTAGACTCAGGAAAAGGAGAACCTGGTGACTCAGCTGAACAACTGGGTCAGGTTAATAAGGACCTGAAGGTTGCAGAACAAGAGGGGTCTCGCTGGCTTGGATCTCGAGTTACTGGATGGCTGGGTTTAGGAAGCCAAGAGGATGATGGTGAGCAGAAGACAGCGGAACAACTCTCGTTTAAAAGCAGGAAGATTGCCATGGATTTCAATGATAATGCATTTAAAAGTGATATAGATAAAGAGACAGAACCTAAAAAAACTGGCTGGTTAAGTGGAAGTTTATCAAACTTAATGAATTTTAGAGGTGAGGCGCCAGAGGTTTTAGCCAATAATAAACCTGAAAATGCTGATGACAAAATTACAGCACAGCACAGAAAAAAGGCAACTATGACTAACACAGGAGAAGCAGGTGAGACAGAAATGGAGCACAATTCACAGGAAGAAAAAGCTGCAAGTGATGGGTCAAAATCTAACTGGCTTAATATTGGAATCAGTGATGTTTTAAGCTTTAGTCGGAACAGCTGGAATGGAAATTCAAAACCAAAGGATGGTACACTTAAAGAGAAATATGATGGTCAGGTTGAAGATGATAAAATAAGTAGTGACGGAGAACAGGAGCTCAATCGCGAGGAGACATCAACACAGATTGGAGAACAGAGGTCCATTGTTCCAAATACGGAGAAAAAAGATTCAACTTCACACCCTGACAAAGAGACTGTTGAGGGAGAGACGAATATGAAAGGGGAAAAAACAGGTTGGTATGATAATGTCTCTAATAATACCCTTGGGTTTGTCAGGGAAGAGATGTCGGGACAGAGGGAAGTACATTTTTTAAAAGATGCTGAATCAACAGAAATGGCTTTAGATATACAAGAGCCTGATTTAGGGGAAGAGGTTAAAGTAAGCGCTGAAATCACAGATAACAGAGAAGAAGAGGAATCTCAGTCTATGCTTTCTGTAGGGGGTATTCAAAACATGTATGGAAGCCTAACATCAAGGTTTCAGCAAGACAATTCAGATACCAAAAAAGACCTCCCAAAAGAGGACGGCTCAGTAGAAAGCACAGAGCAAAAGAAGTTAACAGAATCGGATCAGGATGTTTTAGACAACATGCATCCCATGGAGAACTTACAAGAACAATCAATGTCAGACTCTGTACAGGTTGCTGGTTTAAATGAAATGGAAGAAATGCTAGAAGGAGATCAAGGTGGTGAAAATGAGATAGGCATTCCAACAGCCAATAAACCAGGACCTGAACATCGGGCAGAGGTGGATATTCCTTTTGGTAGTAATGTAGGAAACAACGTACAGTTCATTGAGGAATTAGACGTAGTTAAAGAAGGCACTGGCAACCACCACGATTTTCAAGATGTTTTTATTTCAGACTCAGAAGATCCAATAAAGTTAACAGGAAACAGCAACCATTTTAGCAAGGAATCTGATCTTCCAAAAGACAGTGACAATGATATTGAAAAAGAAGCAGAGCATGAACAGATTGAAAGAACAATTCCAGAACATACTACTAAAAATACTATACTAAACCTTTCTGAAGGATTTGTTGTGGGGAAACCAAGTACCAAGTCACATAATTATCATTTAAATGATGCTGGACTCAATAAGGAAGTTTTTGAAAGTGACACTGAAAAACATAATGCTGTGCAGGACAAAGAACATGCAGAAACCACTGTGAACCATAATTTAAAAGAAACTATACATTCTCCTTCTGAAAGCACATTATTCAATAAAGAGTCAGATCCATTATCAGCTACAGATTTTACTAAACAACTGCAAAATGAAGACGATAATCAAGATCAACTGCACTTAGTTTCCAAACAGGAACACTACAATTACGCAAATTTACCAGGTGACACAGCCATTGATGGAGGGATTCTTGAAGCAACTGATACAACATCCTCACTAACATTGAAGGAGCTTACTTCCATATTAGTGCAGGAAGAAGGATTAATAAAAATGAATTTGTCTATAAAGGAAGGTTTTCAAAGTCAGGATCAACCTTCAATTGAAGCTCAGGCAAAACTAAAGGAAGACAATAAAAAGGTCAGAAAGCCAGAAGATGCTGAAGAAATAATGAAGATTCAGCACAAAATGTTAAATGAAGAAAAGCTAAGTTGTCGTGAATCATTAGCTCATGCAGATAAGTCGTTGAATCACTTAAGCATTAAAGATATGTCAAACGAGTATTTACCACAAACACATGACAGTAAAGTAGTTCCACCTGAAGAGAAAAAACACAATGTAAAAGATAAAGACCAAGGTATTTTTGAAAGCACAACAAAACATCTACCAGAACTTCAGTCTTTAGAAAAGTCAACTTTAGATACCAAAGATCATTATGAATCTATCAACAGTGACAATGCACAGCTGACACCAGTTACTCAAGATATGCTGTTAGAGTCTTGTCTAGTTTGAAACCTGAAAAAACAATTGTCATAGATACGGATGAAGTTATTTTGCATGAAACCAGTACTGATCATCGTGATGGTGACAATGATAAACATTCTTTAGAGTGTAAAGGATTAAAACTAGATGCAGATTCTGAAGACAGCAGTCGTTCAAGCCAAGAACTAGTATTGTTGGCACAAAAACTAATCACTGAACAGGGGATCAGCCCAGTGATAGAAAGTGAAGCTTTGTCTCCAGAACAAACTGATACAAAAACACATGAATCTCAACCATTCTCACAGCAACAAACTAAGATTATAAAATCAGAGTCTGTTTCTGCCACAAATCAGGAAACATCTGTATTGCATGTTTCTGAGGAAAGCCCTTATGTTCCACAAGAGTTCAATAGAGTTGAAGAACAATTACTCTTAGAAATGAAAAACGAACAACCTGGTACCTTAAATTTTGAGCAGAACCTCAGGACTGAAGCCAAGCAGGCTAATGGGAAGCTTACTTCAGATAGTCCTCTAGTAGAACATAGTTCCAGTACTGAGAGCCCCCTTGATGCAGTTCTGGATAAATCTATTTATACAGATAAAACAAACACTGAATCAATTAAAGGGATTGCAGAGCTTCATCCTGACTTAATCAAAAAAGAAAATGTGGTCCAAGATCTACACAAGCTACCTAAAACTAACGATGTTCATAGTGAAACAAGTATTGGTAAAATAGAAAACAAACTAACTGCTGAAAAAGAAGTTCAAAACAAATTAGATTCATTAACATTTAAAGAGGGGGTAGATAAGACACAAAATAATTTGGAAGCCAAATGTGGGGAAGAAGATAACCCAGGTGTTGACAAGAAAGATTCAGGTCAAGTTGAAAAACAATCAGGTATTAACCATGTGGAATTAAATAGTGATGAGCCAGAGTATAGCAATAGCTTAAGAGACGAAGGGAGTTTAGGGCTACAACCACATGATCATAGTACAAAATCGACATTTTCATTAGAGGGTGAAGAAGAAACAAGCATATCCTCAACCCAGACAGCAGATTCACTCCAAGAAACTAAACACCAGGATCAGATACATACACCAGTCCCCAAGGCTACAAAGGCTTTTAAGGATCTTAGAAGGATGAGAAAATATATGACTGCGGAAGATATTGAGTATTTGATACATGCATTTGGATATCGGAAGCTTCTATGGCTCGACTATTGTCTTGACAATACAGAGGCAGAACTTTCTAGCCAAAATGACGAAGACATTCTTACTTTAATTTCTGACTTTGAACATGGTCTCAAACATTATCAAAGAATAATTTCTGCTGCAAAAAAATCAAGTGTTCAAGAAAACATAAAAGGAGACCGTCTTCATGACAATAACATGGCACTTCAAAAACTAGAAGGTCTTCTGTCTACCCTGAAAAGTAGATACACTGCAAAGACATCTGTTAGAATTGAAGACCAAGGTATTGGTTACTTGATGTATTTGCTAATGAGGAATGTGCACGTGGTGGAAATTCACAGTTGACTTAAGTATTAATAAATACATATTTGTGTAGTTGTAGGAAGTACAAGACAGTAAGACATGTTTAGTGCTCCACCCATGTCAATGTGTGTTTATACAAAGTTATTTCTTAATTAAGTAAATACTAGTTTTGTTTATTTATTTATTTTTTATTTAGTGTGCCCAATTATTATTACCCCTGATTTTCTCCTCAGTTTGGAATGTCCAATATTTTATTCATATGTTGATTTACATGATGAATTTCCACTTCACCTCATTACTGTTCTGCGTCATTTATCAAATTAATTTTGTAGCAAATATAGTATAACTGAGCTATAACAGTGCTGTCATTTTAAATGCAATTGATTGCTATTACTGTTTAAATATGTCACTCGCTATAGTGTTTTTTTAAAAAGTAAAATTTACAAGGGGAGTTACACTGTAACATTTTATAATTTAAAAAATACACAGCCACAATACTGCAATATAGCAGATCTAATACGTGCTAATGTAAATTATATTGGACACAATGCAAGAAAACAGATTGTAAAATTTGTAAAACAAATGTTTAAAATTTATAGATACATATTTTTATAACTAAAATTCAGACAGTCAATAGCTGTTTTCTTTTACAGATAAATACATCTCAGGATGTACCACAGACACTTGCATTCAGGCAGAAAAAACTGAAGAGAAGAATAGTGATCAAGGTGCTAAAATAACTGAAGGGACTAAAGAAGACAGTACATTGAGTTCTGTAATGGTAAGAAGCAACAAGGGAGATGAAAAGTCTATTAGTACAATTGGACTTCCCAAAGGTATTAAAGATACTACAAGAACCATGCAAACAGAAACAGAATGGCCTTCAGAGAGTGTTCAAGAAGGAAAAGATAAAACTTTAAGCAGGAACACAACATCCCAAATTATTTTACAGTTAAAGGAGGACGCATCTTCACAAAACGGTATGTAAAAATTTTGTGAACTATTGTTGTGCTTATATTAGCTAAGAAAAATATTGTTCTGGCAATTCTGGGTAAATGTATTTATTTGATATGCTTTTTCCTTACAAACAAAGGAAAATTCAGTAAACCCTTTTTTTTTATATATTGCAGACAAAACAGAAGGTGTGTCTGTTGTAGGGAGAGCACTGCATGCCATGTTTGAAGCATCTAGCCTTCTTAGACCTCTCTGGCCACGTGTTCAACATTTTGCCAAAACGGTAAATAATGTTTTATTAAACTGACATTCAATCTACGTCCCCATTATTGGCAATCTGACAAACATTTGAAACACATGTGTTGAAACACAATTGTAGGGCTACCATAGGCAGTGAAGATGACATTGAATTACTGTGACAAGTGTGCAAGGTGTTTCCAGTGCTTAATCATTGGGTCATGTTCTTGTCTTTCTGAAAACAAAATTACTATAAAGATATCCACTATAATAGAAATGGCACCTCGAAAAAAAGTTAGAGATTTTTATTTGAAAAGATTTTTTGTTTGTTTGTTAGTATGTTTTTAATTTGTTTCTTTTTTTAATTAACGATGAATAGTTTTGGGTTGTATAACATTCTGTTTATGCAGTAGCAGTTCATGACTACTGGGACTGAAACTGACATTACAGAATATATGTCAAAGGTTGCATATCCATCAATCAGTAAGAAATGGTGCATTTACACAAAACTGCGAGTTAAATAGTGCAGAGTTTGTTTGTTTTCTCATAAACTGATCCCAATATTTAAATAATCTCTTTATCATTTTTATCTGTAAGCATTGTGCAAAAGCCCCGCTGGCCCTTGCAATATGACAGTTCAGCAGTGAACTTGCTCTTCAGAATGTCACTGCTGCTTGGCAGTAGTTCCAGTAGAGGAAATCCCCCTGTAGTTCTGGGTGTATCAGTTAATATTTAAATTATTTTAAAGTGTTTTCAGTCTCTTGCTTGTTGTTTGACGTCACTACTTTCACTTTGCCCAATTTAGTTTGATCAGTTGTTGCAAAAAAAAATAAAATCTTTATTTCTATTTTTTTTTTTTTTAAATCCTGTTGGTTGTCGTTAATCTACCAGCGCCACCCCTTTCAAATCAGATGTCGGTGGCAGGATCAGTTTCATCTGAATTTTTGTCCTCACAGTCCGTCGTTTATTTATTTTTAACTGGATAGCACAGGGGTTCTGAGTCTTCTTTTTCAATTTCCTCTCGTTTGAAAGCATGTCAATGGTTAATGTGAATAATCAAAATGAAACTTGACGAGGTCACCGCTGAGGTAAGTATTTTTAACTTGACATGTAACGTCTTTATATTTGTTAAGCCAAAGGCAGGCAGTTGATACGTGGACAAATTTGATAGAACCATTTGAATTGCACTGGATGTAGGCTAGTTATGATTTGTGAAAAACGTGTATTCTAATCAGGTTGTTGGCCCAACACCTTGCGCTACTATTAGCTTCACTAACCGCTTTTTTTTTGTTTTTTTTAAATCCAAAATTAACATGTTGTCAAAATTTGCAAGGTCAGCCCAATGATAACATTCTCGAAACTCGCGGTAAATTGGCACTGTACATATTATTATGTCAAATAACTACCGGTAGTAAAGCTTAAAAAATACATTGAACATTTATTTATTTATTTTTTTTGCAGTCGACAGTATTTAAATTTGGAGTAGAATTACTGTCTGATGTTTTCTTGTCTAAGGCATACTGCATATCCTGACTGAGTATGATAGATCGGCCTTAAGAATTACGTTAAACAGTAACAAAATAATTTTAAATATGACCCTTTTTGAGGATTATAAGGAGGCAAGTGTGTAATAAGCAGGTTATTTTTCAAGCTATCCACATTATCTTCACTATCCGAGTCAGACAGAGTCAGAGTGGCAATCCATTGGTGACGCTCGGAACAAACCACTTCAAATTTAGTGTACAATGAAAGGAGGGTCATTTTTAAATAACTCTTTGTAAGTGGGCAAACGTGAATGTAAGACATATATGTGCATTTACCGTAATTAGCTTGATATTCAGTATATTTGAACTAAAGATTATAGCGCAACTGCTGAAAAAATATGTTTGTTTTTTTTTTATAATACTTCCGCGTCCCTCTAGTATTTATATTAAGACGTTCCGATTTCCGCTGCTGTATTCTAAGCTCATCCTGGTGACTGACAGCGCGACATATTGCACAGAATTGGATGATGATTTATGTCCATTGTGTCGTAAAATATATGTATTTAATAGCAAATAATAACAATGGTAGATAAAGGAACCAGCGATTTGGTTGGAGCGCCCACAGAGGAACCCGGTTTTGCCGTGGTATCCAAATTGTACTGCTCCCTGGCTTTAGAGAAAGTGAAAGATGTAAGTGCGGTATCCTCAGAATTGGTTTTAATATTAAGAGTACTGTATAGCATATCATTATTTATTTTTCAAAATATGTATTTAGTTTGAAACTATGTGAAAAACTGTTAATTTGTGAGCTAGTTATTGAAGTGTCGTGTAGACAAGACCATAACTAGCAAGCTTATGGTTATTGTGTTGTCACGACACTAGTCCTATTGATAACGGTTTCTCAAAATTACTATTCTGTCTGTGGATTCTTTTATTGAAATTAATAATGTAGACCTGAAAAAACGCAAAACACTATCTCTCCAGAGTTTACTGTGTAATATTTTCATTACTGTTGGCAGTTAGATTTTCAGCAGTGTGTGTGGTGCAGGTTGGGTATTGTTCAGCACCTGGCAATTCCCACACTCAGGTGTACACTGTAAGCAAAACCGGGGGTTTCAAGTGATTGAAGCAGGGCCTTTTGTGTGGTTCTGAGTTGAATATTCCAGTACACTTTGAAACCTTCAATTTAAAAGGGAAAACTGAAAACATTTCTGTTGAAGGCACAAGCACAATGTTTGTCTGCTTGTCTTGAATGCAAAAGCCAAAAAATCATGTAGGAGACTCATTATTTAAGGGCTGGTGCTATTCAGCTATTTTGTGAAATTGACCAGGGTTTTCCATGATTGTATGAATAATGCACAGGAAGTGTACGTCCAATACATTTTTATGGCAACTAATTTGACTATTAATAAGTAATGCATGTATGGTTCACATGGTAACCTATTAGGACTAATGAAGAAATCAGGACTGTTTATTAGCTTTTTTGTTTGAAACTCTAAGGTAATCATTGCGACAACTGTCAGTTTTCCTTATATTTGCTTTTTTCTCCCAAGGCTGTGTCATTGCTTCCAGAGGACATGAGACCTGGTCCAGACATGTATGGATTACCATGGGAAGTGGTGATAGTAACAGCATTTGTGGGAATATTATCTGCACTTCTCTTTCTTTGTAGATTCTGGCAATCAGTAAGTTAATCATTTTTCTTGTATGTTTTTTTTATTTATTTGAATAATATGTTTTTTTTTCAAAACAAAGTTATCAGTTTAGTAAGTGTACTGCAATATAGTCTCTATTTAAATGTGAAAATAAATCTTTCCAAATCAATTACATTTTCAAAGAGAGGTGATGAGGAAGTATATTTCTGTCTAGTAAGATGATGATTCTTAAACTGGCATGCCCCCTCCAGATGTTCCATGCTTGGAATGTGTGTATCCAAAATCTAGAAAAGTATAGTACGGTGACGGTATGATGACTTCACAATTCTAGAAAAACGACGCTCCATTCTGGGTGCCAAGTCATTGAAACGTATTGAACATCATTATTGATTGACTTTTGAGCTGAGAAATTGGGTAATAATTATGTTCAAAGTTTATCTAAATAGTGAGATATTTAAAATTAAGAAATGTCATAGATCTTAATTTTTCTTTCTTTTTTGTCTTGCAGATTAAAAGCAGATTATATGTTGGTGAGTTGTTTGTATTTTAAAACAGAACTTTCACTTATTTTAAACCGGAAACCTCTTTAAAATCAATTTAAAAACATTATTTCAGTATATTCTTTGTCTACTGCAAGACACTGCTTTATTTGTTTTTAAATGTTGTTTTCAGGAAGGGAGAAAAAACTTGCCACCAAAGTGGCTGAATTACTTGAAGAAAAATGCAAAGTTCTTGAAACACTTAGTGAGTGCAAACAGCAAGTAAGTTGGTCAACATCCATTTGTACTTCCTTTTTTTAAACAGTTATTGTACTTGCTGCCTTATATTTTGTTTTATTTATACTGAACATTTTATATTTCACAGTATGAAAAACTTGACGCAACCTTGAAAAATGGTGGCCATTCAAAACAAACTTCAGAAAAAGAAAATCTTCAGGTAACCCCCAGCGTAAAACTGCACTGCAAATTTTCTGCACAATAAAGTTATGAATGAGAGGTCATTTGGCCTTTAGCTATTCCAAGACTGCATTCAGAAGAATCATTGTGAATTGGCTGCAACAACATTTTTTGACAACCCATTCCAAAGGGACCTACTACCCTCTGCCCTGAATCCAAATTCACTCAACTTCCAAATGTGACCTCTGCTCCTGGTTTGTACTGGGGTTAACTTTTTTGACTCCTTTTAAGGATTTAAAAAAAAACATAAACAAGTCTCCCAAACACTTTTTAGTTTAAGCTTCATGGTTTCCATTTCCTCAACCAGAACTTGGTGTTGGTAAGATGGCCAAGTTAGTTGTAGATGTTATTGTATTGAAGCTCAGGCATAGCTCCATTTACATAGGACATATGTCACAGTTAGTAGTGCCCAGAAAGTGAAGTATAACTTTTGTTGTGGGGCGGGAGAGTGATCATTGATTTTAGGGAGTTTTCACTCTATTTGTAGGAAGTTCCCAAGAATACATGCAAATTTTGTGTGAAGACAGAAAGACAGATTTTATATTTATAAATTCAAACAGAACATACTGTATCTGTAGAAAAAAAGCCTATGTTCCAGATGAAACAAAATTCATACTTTTAATTATCCGGTATTGTAGGTTATGTCTATGAAATTGAAAAACTCTAACTCTGAGTTAAAAGAGGAAATTGATCAACTAAAGCAGGATCTGGATTCTCAGAGAACTACAAGAGCACAACAAGATGAACTGGTATGATTTGTTCTATTTTAATGTGTGTTTTTAATTTTTTTTTAAAGATTTATAAATCCAATAAGTACATTGGGATACATATTTTTAGGCCTTTTTTATCTCTAATGGGCAAGTCACAATTAAATTGCCCCCTCTGTAGAAAATGTATTACAGCCCTTTTGTTTTTTAATTATAGCTGAGATAGACAATGTGGGTGCAAATTAAGTTTCCTTTGTTCAGATTGGAATTTAATGTAATATAAAGAAAACATTGTGTTAATTTGATTTCCACAGCTTGCAGAAATGCAGAGATCCTTGAAAAGTTTAGAAGAAGAAGCATTAGGCCTGAAGTCACAAATGGAGCAGGTATTTGAACCGCTTTGCATAACTTAATGTACTGTGTGTGTGTAAAATATTAAGAAATATATTTAAACACCCCCATGGGAATACATACTATTTATGTGCAGGGTTAATAAACAACAGGCAAAATGTACCTGTGTTTTTGGCATTGATCTCTGATCTAATGTGGCTGCTGGGGATTATTATTACCTTTACAAACTAGATAAACACACACTATTCTCCAGATATTGTATAAATGAACATAAATAGTATTTTTTACTGCTTCATAAGGGTTTATAAAATATTATGTCATTGTTTTAATAATTAAAGTGATCTGAAACTTTATCAAACTGCCCTTTTATAATTTATTTTAAAAAAAAACAGATCAAGATAAGTTGAAACCCAGCATTTGCATTTTTTTCAGTTTCTGTTCTGCTTTCGTGAGGAGTTGGTTATTTGTCGTTTGGTTTTGGGATGATCAGTATGTATACTTTTTGCAAAATTTGAACCTTTGGGGTACATTTCATAAACACAAAAATAAAGTACTGAAGAGCTAGTGAATGTTGTTTTGTTTTGTCTGTCTGCCTCATTATTTCTATCATATCAAATCTGTAGATAATAATACAGATATTTTTTTAAATATTTTTAGGCCCAAACTACATTAAAAATCTACCAAATCAACAGTGAACGACTGCAAACAAATCTACAAGCTGCAAAGGAAGAGAATTGCCAACTTCAAGAAAGCAAAGCACAGGTGTGTTGGAACACATTTTTGTCATTCACCTTTCTTATTACTATCTTATTACAGTACTTTATTGAGTATTTTTTTTATAAATATTTACATTCTTGCTATGGTTCTAGAGCTGCAGTACATTGTACACCAGATTCAAGTATTTTTTAGACATCCACATATATATATTTCTGTATGCATTGAGACGAATAAGTTGTTTTTGCAGCTTGTGCAAGAAGCTGAAGGATGGGATGAACGACTAAATGAACTCGCTGAACAGATTAAGATGTGTGAGGAGTCTCAGAAAGATATGGATATGGATTGCTCAAATAAGGATGAGCAGATTAAGGTAAGAACCTATTTTTGTACAATACCATCACTCTATATAAGTAGAATATAACATGCTACTGTATAGCCATAGTTCCTGTAATGATTCAGTTGTATTAGTTAAACAATACAGAGCTTATACTAAAATGTAGATGTTGAGAGTCTAATACAGTATGTTCCTTAGTATTATCAAAAAAGGGTGGATATAGAGCGAGTGCTCAAGTCTCGAGTAGAAGTATCTGCTCTGCTCCAGTTTATAACGGTATTAAAATCCCTTATTTCCCTTGATGATCAAAGACTCTGACAGACTGTCTGCTCAAGATGAAAGATTGGGATTCTGAGCTGGAAGATGACCAAACGACTCAAACCGAAAATGGAGAATACTTAGGTACAACTTATGTAACCAGCCATCCTGATGAAATTGAACTATTATCATACTTTTAGTTTAGAGAGGACCTCAAGCTCTGAAAGAGGTCTTGTAGAAATGAGACTCAACCCATTCATCAGTAGCCAAGATTTCTAATTAACATAAGCTGTCTTTAGTAATAATTTTGTTTAGGTCATACTCTCAACATGCATGTAGAAAATGCTAGAAACTGTAAGTTAAACTGATGTACAATTTACTGTTAAACATTTATATATGCTTTTTTTCCCTCTTGAAAACAGATCATCAGAAAGAACAAATACAGAATCTTATTTATGCAGTGAAGGTACGTTTACTTTTTTAACCAGCACACCAAATAAAAAATACACCTGGTGATTTTTAAAGAAAAGTTTCACTAAAAATGACTGCCACGCCCTTTCAGCTGCATGCTGGGTTGAAATCCATTGAAGAAGATAAAAACAGGATTTTCACCAAACTAGCTGATGAGGAGAAAGCAAAGGAGGATCTCAAAGGTATGTTGCTGAGGTAATGGTGATAAAGGGGGTCCCCAGTTGGTTGTATTGGCTGGGGGCTCATAGAGAACACTACAACTGCCCTTGCTCTTCTTGGCGATAATCGTATGATAGATTCCCTCACCATGTCACAGTGGCCCCACTAGTCAGGCTTCAGACAATACCAGGTGGAGTCAGGTCAAGCTGAACTCTATCCTTCTGGATTCTTGACAACATCCACAATTTAGGTTGCAGTAATAAAAGGTGATTGGCTAGACAGTAGAAACGGAGGATGCCTGTTGATCTACAGCGGATTACAGAAAATTAGGTATTTTAAAATTGAGAAGAAAAAGGGATAAATACCTAATTGAGCACTCGTGATAGCAGACAGTTTGGCCTTCTGAATAGATCATTTTTTTGGTCAATATTTTTATAATATTAGAAATAATATTAATTCTTGATAAGTGAAATTAAGTTTACACCAATATGTTCCACACTTTCTTTCTTAGTGGTTTGAATGTGCAGTACCAGAAAAATCTGTCCCTTGAAAAGAATGCAGTTTTTAAAGACTATTTACCCTTTGTTTTCTCAGAGCGTATTGAAAAGCTTAAGAATGATAAAGACGTGTTGCATTCTGAAAGTATGAAGTACACAAGTGAGGCTCAGAAACTACAACAAAAACTCAAGATTATGACCGAGATGTATCAGGAAAATGAACTGAAATTACACAGGTAGGTAGTCAAGACTCTTCAGCAATAGTCTAACTCTTTTTTGTGAACATATTGTCTGGATATTGTCTTTCCTAGTGACAGACTTTGATTCATTTGCATTGTATAGAAAGCTGACTGTGGAAGAAAAAGAACGCACGCAGAAAGAGGAGAAGCTCACCAAAGCAGATGAGAAAATTATCCTTGCAGCAGAAGAGCTTAGCAGTTACAGGTAACACCACTTCATACCACCAAGAGCTTTAATACATAAGAATAAAGTTTCCTTTTACTTCAGCCTAAGCCACATGAAGCAATAGAAGACACCTTTTTAGAAAGAAAATATCTAATGGGTAAAACTGCAATGGGTTTTGTCCCTTCACTGGCATGTTCTCTCTTCTATCGTGTTGTTTTCTTGTTGCAGACAAAGAGCTAAAGACCTTGAGGAAGAACGAGAAAGGACTAACCAAGCCTACAAAAACCAGGTTTTAATCCCAATTTGTTTTTAAAGATTTGTGTATGTCTACCCCTTGATATAAATATTACTGTTTATGTGCAAATATCTGGCTGGATTTTTTATTTGCCTATTTATTTTTATTTTCAATAGATTGCCTCTCATGAGAAGAAGGCACATGATAACTGGGTAAGTTCTGCCTATTGTTTTAAATATCTGAAAAATAACAGACCTCAGAAATGATCATATTACTCTCCTACATTGTGAGACAAGTAATTACAATACTATCTGTAAACTTTTTTTACTGGAAAGTGGATGTAGTTCAAGAAGTACAATATTTTATTGTTTAAAAGCAATGTACATTTCTAAGATTTGATTTGTTTGTTTATAGCTGGCAGCACGGGCAGCTGAAAGAGACCTTAATGAAATAAAGAGAGAGAACTCGCACCTCAGACAGAGGTAAGTAATTACTGAAGCCATACAGGAAGTTTCTTACATTTTATATTTACAAGAATGTTACTAACCTACTTGCTAATTACATATGTACATGATTAACCTTGGAAGCTACTACGCAAGAGACACTCGGTCTTGAAATGGTTGTTCTTCCAACAGGCTAACTGATTCACAGTTTAAGCTGGAGATGGTAGAGAAGGACCCGTACGCTCTTGATGTTCCAGGAAGACCACAGTTCAGAGGTAAAAATGTTTCCCTACTGTAATACTCACTTTCATCTTGTTTTGTACCATTAAAGCCTATAGGCAAGTATAAAGGCACATTTTAATAGAGGGAATAAACAATTATAATGGTGTAAAATTAGTAGCATCCATTTGTTTTAAATGAAATTATTCAGAACCAGTATAATGTTACTGTATAGGAAACAGACTAATTACTTTGGCCTGGGTGGTTAAAACTAAGAGCTACAGAAACTAAACTTACTCCAATAATTTGTAGGTGAAAGATCCCCTTTTGGACCTTCACCTTTGGGAAGACCTGCATCTGAAACAAGGGCCTTCCTTTCTCCACCAACCCTGATGGATGGTCCGCCCAGGGTCTCCCCAGCGTTTCCTGGAGTGCCTGGCGGTAGAGGTATAGTATTTTGGTGTAAACAGTTTTTGCTTTAAATTAGCCAAACATAGTATAAGAATAGATCATGTACCATTATTTGCTGTCCATCATGTATCATTTTCTTGCTGCCTCCATGTAACCCCTAGAAATTAAAATACTTAATACTTAATTGCCTTCCTGTTACTGCATAACACTGTGAAGTAGTTCTCATGAAAGAGCATATAATGCCTAAATGCATAAAACTGAGGCATTGCTATGAAAGGAACATATAATGTATATCTGCTGTTCATTGCTGTTTGTCAGCTGACACACAACAAATGTTGCACATTTAAAGGATACCACACAATGAGCTATTATGTGACTAATCCTCGCACTTACATTGCCTTAACACAGAAGCAAGGATTTCTCTTATGTGAAGGCTGTTGGAGAAAATAGTGCTAGTAAGCAGTTAGGATTATTCTAGCTACAGCACCATTTAGGAGAGTGCAATCTGAGCAACCTCCTGTTCAAATGGAACTCCATACTATAGCATATAGTATATTTCAATATCCCTAACTTTTGACTGATGCATTATTTGTGGAATACATTTAGTGTTTAAAGATTAACAAAAAGCTATTTTTTATATTTTTGTTAGCATCAAGAGGTCCACCAAATCATGCAGCTCATCCAGTTCTTAGTGAAAGTTTGGACCCAAACTGTGACAGGAATTTCGATAACTACAGCACTCATTCTGACAGTGGATCATTGTCTCCGACATGGGAAAGAGAACGAAGGGTTCATGTACCCCCACCAGGTACAGTGATGCTCAGAAGTATTGGCATCCTAATAAAAAAAAAAAAATGTTTGTACACAAACATTTACTTCATCAAATATACACTGTACAAATCACAGTAATCAATTGTTCATTGTAAAATGGACTGCTCATTTGGCTTGTGCAATGGAGCCTGCAGATATCATGGTGACAGCCCTTCTGATCAACAGAAATCCTGTATGAACCAGATTTAATGTTCCCAGAATTCAATCTGGTTTTCCTTGCTTTTCTTGTTTGCTTAGTATCTTAGTATGTGCATAAGTAGTCTTAATCTGTTTGTTTTCTCTGACATCTATGGCTGTGTCTCCTAACTTTTTGTCTTGCTCAATTTTGTGTCTCTTTCACAAAGAGCTGGTTGAAATTCTTTGAGCTTTACCACTATGAATAGCGCACAGCCACTTACTGTAGAAAAGCTGACCTAGCAGACAGATTCTCCCAGAACCTAATTGATCAACTGGTGTGTTCCAGAGATTTCTAAACACATTGATTGGAAAGCACTATTTAAATTGTGGCATAGACTGAATGATAATCGACGAATGGTTATGTAACATTCTAAATACTTCAGATAATATATATTTCCCAAAATTGAGTGTGTCTTTTACAATACTTTATGTTGTTATTAATTGTGTAGAATGAAAAACATTTGTTTTCATTATTGAGGGTGCTAATACATGTAAGCATCACTGTATATTGCACTTATTTCTAAGTTACTTGACTCCTTTTCTCACAGTACTGCAACCTACTACAGTGTTTCTCCTTGTATTTGTGTACTTCTTCTAGAATGGTTGTCGCACTGTCCCTTAAAATGAAATCTCACTGCTCTCAAGGTGTTCTACTTATAAATTACCTTTCTTTCCCTAAACATGTTTGTCCCTCTTTCAGTTTTGTATGAGTTTGCTCAAACAGATGTAATCTATTAAGACTTCACTTTATTTGATGTGGTAACAGGATACCCCTACCCAGACCCCACCTTTCCTTACCGAAGACCTCCCCCAGAGAGGGGATACCCCATGCCTCCCCTGTCAGGAAGATTATCAGGACCAGCTGAAATACGTGGTTACAGCCCTCTTTCAGCAGGTAAGACATCTTGATGAATGTTAAATTTGAGAACAACTGCTACAAGCATATTTTGAACATTGTTAATAGTCTAAATGAATTCATACAGCATTTGATTTCTATAATGGTTGTATTGAAATATCATTATCACTAAATTGACAAATACATTGATATATCATTTTACTGTAATATGCCCCAGAAATTGGTATATGTATTTCACCCACAGCTACACATTTTCATTTGTGGTGTATGTTACAGTTCAATATAGAAACAAAAACATAAAATGTTGTCTGAAAGAACAATTTGTCAAAATAGGGTTACATCAGAAGTGCAAGGAATAACACTGATAAAGATTTTACAGGGTAAATGGAGCAGATTAATCTATACACTACATACATACATTAACACAGTATTTTGAATAACTTTTCAATTTCTTCTTTTTAGATGGATCGTATCTTGTAAACAGTTTAGACAATTCAGGGGCAGCTGGAAATGAAAACAAGGATGTAAGTAACACAACTTGTTAATTTGTTAGAAGAATGTAGAACATTTAAAGTAATTATTATTTTAGACATTTAAAATGTATTTGTCTGGTATTTGTTTTTTTTGAGAGTAAAAGCAACTCACCAGATCATTTTATTCTGTTTATAGAATATAAAATGCAGTCAGTATAAGAACTAGACATAAGCTACTATCTATTCGATGTAAATGTATATATTTTATAACTGTAGCCCCCCCCACCCCCCATAAAATTCCACAAACACCATATTGGGGGGGGGGGGGGTAGCATTTGTGAAAGGTTTTACTTTTCTAGATTTGTCTTATGGTGAAATCGCTGGCAAGGGTTGCAACATGAATATGAATAGTATGAAAGCAAATTATGTATCAATGTAACTGTTTATACTGATGTTGGGTCTGTATAGAGTCTCTTGTCTATGTCTGGAGATCTGCCTCTTCCCTCTGATGCTGAGTTAAGGATGGACCCTGGTTTTGGGCCTCCAGTGATGCGAGGACCTCTTCTGCCAATGGATCCGAGAGGTCACTTTCCTCGTAGGGGCCCATATGGGCCTTCAGAGTTTTTCCCCCCGAGAGGGCCAAGTGGTCCCCTACTATGTAGTAAGTGCCTTTTGCTTTCCTAACAATTCTGTTATGGCAACTGGAAGTTACTAAGATTCGTCCATACCCAAAATCAGCTACCCCGTTCACATAGACGCAGTATAATGTATTACAGTAAATACAGACTTTACAGTTATAAGTGGTAATGTAAATGTTTTTATACCACAAGAGTACCTTTACAGCGCAATTACTTGACAATAATGCCTGCCGGGTGTCTGAAGTGCAGTACAGGTATGTCACCATATAGTAACCTTAAGCAAAATCAATAAATAATAACAATGTTATGAAAAAAAAAAAAAGCAATACAGTAAAAAATATAATAGCTTTCTACAGGTAGCAAAAAAAAAATGTGTAACATTGTTTTTTTTCTATGTAGAAAGCATGTGGTTGTGCATATGGTTTTGTTAAATGCAAATTGTAATTTCCTTTTAAAGACAAACTATTTGTGTAGGCTGCATAAAAACACAGACCACAATATATGACACGTTTTTAAATAAATGGCACCACTTTGTAGATGGTATGCAAGGAATCTACAAATAAAATCATTTACTTCAAGCAATTCATCTTTAATGACCTTTGGTTTACATTTTAATATACGTTTGCTCTAGCATATCTCCTTCCTTGACAATCCTCTTTTTTATTTCCTTTGTGTTATTTAGTGCGTGGCCCCCCTCCACCAGGAATGTTCCCTAGGTTCCCTCCTCCTCAACTGCATCCTGGATACCCCCCTGCAAGGTACCCAACAGAAAGTGCAAGTGAACCTCCACTCAGACCATCTCCTCCCACAAGTGAACAGCCGGGAGAACATGCAGCACCACCACCACCTCAGGATATTATTTGAAATAGCTTCCGGACACTATGTTCATGTATTACATTATGGATGTAGTCCACAGTCGGGTGCTAGATGTGCCACGATCTCTTTCATTGTGGAAATGTCATAGTACTGATTTTAAAATGGTAGTGAGCCTATATAGACATACAAGAGTGATTTGATGTGCACCAAGAAATATCAATGTTGGCCCTGTGTGATTTGGTGTTCAAAAAAATTCGAGTCACATAATGAATTCTTTGTTCAGTACTCAAACCTGACTTGGAACCTTCTATATTGTAGCACAGGGCTGTTTCATACAGACTTGCTTTGCTGTAAGAAAGAACCACATGTCTGGCTTCCTGTAAACCCTGCATACAATTAAACTAAAGTATCATGTACAAGGTTTATCCACACAGCCGTGGCTTACCTAGCTGACGAGTTCTGAATATTGGTACTGGCACAGAAAAGAAATGTGAAACAAAATGATGCAACAACAGTCAGGCGTTTTCATATGTCTTTTTTTATTTTAATTTTGGATTTGATAGTTTATTTTCCATGTGATTTGAACATATTTGTATTTTATTTTTTTGTCACTGTTCCCCATGCCTTGTTTTGCAACCGTACCAAAATCAGCTAGCCAACTAGATAACCCACAGAATGAGCAAATATACCCAGAGCAACTTGTCAGCTTTGCACATGTAATGTTTCAACTCTATTAATTATTGCTAATTCATCATTCTAATTTTTAAATCATTTCAGATTTTACTGAATTGTTTGGACTCAGGATTTTTAAATGTATATAGAGAATTTGTGTTAATGTTGTCAATAGATGGGCTTTGTATAAGAGTTCCTGTCATGCGTCATTTTAATATAGTGTTTTTTTTTTAATTCTTTCAGTCTACAGGAGTATAAACTGTTATTGAGGTGTTCTCAGTTTTACACCTATTTAATCTGCAAGTCTTTAAACCGTCCATGTTACACGCTGCATTGTAATTATGTATACAGTTGACTGGGAGGATACTTTTTTAAATTACATAATTGTGTATTGTAAAAATAAAGATTTATTACAGACTTCTTTCATGTGTTCAAATTTTACTAATGTTGTTTATTATATATATAATTTTATTTATTTTACTTCCCCATTATTACTTCCACACCATAGGAGTGTTAAGGAAAAAAAGCAAATCAACCTAACAAATAGAGAACATGTCTTGGCTCTTGCAGCCAAAGTCTACTGAACCAAAAACATAGGGCTGACATCTTCAAAGTAATTTACAATACCAAACCTATACCAAGTACTATAAATTGTTCATTTTTATGTCATGCATTGTTTTGGTTATATCTTGGGAATCCTTAACTTTTAGTTATCTATTCTGAAGCAAAGCCGATCGCCATGACCTACTTATCTAGCCTCCGATTAGTTGGACAGTATCTTCTCAACATCTCTGGAAGCACTTTAACTTTGCTCAATGTATGCATGTTCAATTGCTAGGAGATATTACTCTACTTGATAATGGTGACCCAATTCATCATAGAAAGGATACCTGATTGATACATTTTTTTAAATCTTGGAAACTTCTTCCAATGTTTATACTCTTTATTGTAGGTCGTGGTCTTACCCTTTCAAGGTAACTTACACATTTTATTTTATGAAAGATGTTACTGTCAATAAAGACCCTATTTCACTAACACTAACAAGTATTACATACCTTCACAGTATTAGATCAGTTGAATAGACCTTAGTGTGTAAGGGTATGTTCATAAAACTGGGGCAGTTGGTTTGGTTTTGAATAATGCAAACATTTGCATTAATGAATAGAGGAGAACATGTCTTTTCTGCATAGGCATTTCTATTCTATTCCAGATTTTACTGTAAACTTAATCTGTCCAAAAACACATCACATACAAAGAACCAGCTTCCTAGTTCTCAATCTCCACAAATATGCAGTTTCAGGAAGTGAAATGTGAAAGTGCTTTCTAAAAACTTGCATGATGTTGGATCCTACATCACCGTCAATAAGATGTGTGGCAATTTGCAGTGCTCCATCCAAATCTTAGCCCCCTACTTCACAAAGCAGATTGACCGTTTATTTTTATTGTGCTTGAGGAATTTTTGGGGTGGGAGGGGGGTGTAAATGTCATGTGCATCCAGGGAATAGTGGGTTATTTTTAATAACTCAAAATTATGCCATGTGTCGTGAACAAAAAAAAAAGCAGTGAATGGGCCTTACACAGTAGTGTTTCACACAGTGCATTTTACTGTCAAGGTGGTCTAACAGTTAATTAGCTCAATTTGTGAATTACCAGATCGTCAAACAAGGGAGCACTGTGGTTATTAAATGACTATTAAAAGACAGAATTACTAGTAGCATTACATTAGCTGGTTAGCAGAAATCAAAATGTAAATAAAGTTGAAATAAATTCAAAACAAAAACAGTATTTTCTTAAATGCTTTATTCATCGATTAAAATAAAATGCATTCAACACTAAATCAAACAACAACATTCATCTGGATTGCCTTACTCATGTCTGTCAGGTTTTTTTTTTCCTTTAGATAAATCTGATCACTTTCATTCAATAAAATCTCACCACATCTGGCATGTTCACGGTGCCAGTGGATTCACGTTTGCTGATGTACATATAAAATCCGAACGCTATGTGCTCACTGGAGACAAAAATAGAGACAGTGCACACCTGTCAAAATATTAAACATTAAGATGGTAAAACCATTTTTGTAAAACGATACGCTTATAAACTTTTTTTGTTCATAAATAGAATCTGGACATCTGTTGCATATGTATGTATATACTGTATGTATACAGACACACACACATACATACATACACACAGTTTATTTATTTATTTTCAAAGAAGTTTATAAGGTAGCAGCCAGGTCTTAGCACTGCTAGTAACCCACGGTAGCCACTTTACGACTTCATTATTGCAAACTGTCCTGATTTATTTAAACAATAAATGCACAACATTCGTACCACTTAAAACTGGGGTCAGGTGGAAAGTCTCACAGAGACCATGTCTGTACCCGCGGTTGCCCCTGAAACTAAATTGGCTTCCGAAGCATCAAGATTTTAAAACAATAAGGCCAAGTATCAATGCAAATATGTTTTTTACCTTTATAAATAATATACATACAGAAAAAAAACTTCCTAAGACACATCGCTTGTATGCATCCCTCTTGCATAGTTTGCTATTTTTTATTATGCAAGATTGATTTTGTTCAGACATCTCTGGTTTTAAAAGACGTCATCAAAATAGGATTAACCTGAAAATAGGAAGCAACTACGGTCATCTCCTCCTGTAAAAGGCCACACACTGATTTTATTACCAAGCTCAGGCTGGTATGTCCCACCTTAAAAAACAAGGTAAACTGACAATATGCAAGGTAAAACACACAGCAAAGCCAACTGTTGGACCGCATTAAAACACTGGAGTGTAGAAAGAGCTTTCATTAAATTGCAATGATGCATTTGGATTAGGAATGCGTACATTGTCTTATGAAGTTTTTTCCCACCCAACCAACAAAGAAAAAAAAAAAAAAAAAAAAAGAGAGAGAAATGGGGCTCCAAGTTTTAAAATAAATAACTGGTCGTCCACTTTAATGAGCAACTGATAGTCCGTCCCTTGCTATAAAGATCGGTGCAAAGAAAACACTGAACCCTTTTTAGGACTATTTGAAAAATAGTATTCACCTGTCACAGACCAGTTATCTGGATGCTTTTGGACCCCTTTCCAAACAGAACAAATAAAAAAATAAAAATTATTTCATGCAGACATTTGGCCTTTCAACTCCCCAGTGGAATGTTCCTTTACGTTTCATAGCAGCTTACAGGTTTGATAGAACCAACGGTTTCAGTTGTTTTCATGAATTACATTCACTCTTCACAGTGAAACAGGTGCATGGTTAAAGAGTTCTAAAGTTGTTGACCAAGCCACAGCACAGCTGTGTCCCACACAGGTCGAACTTTGACTTCTTAGTACGTAAATCTAGTAGTATACCCTGGCTGACCAGCCATTGGTCTGCCCCTGCCAGCATGTGGGCACTTCATAAGGTTTTTATTTCCATTATCTTTGGCAGCTGACACAGGCGCTGACAGAATTAAAATCCAGTGACTTGCTGAGAAGGGTTTTTCACGACTAGCTTTCAATCACAGGCCTGAGTAGTTAAACTCCTCTCCCACCCCTTAGTCTAACAGTAACCCTGAGAAAGATTGTTGCCCACTGTTCACTGGTAAGATTTGACATATTGATATATTTCCATGAGGCAAACCTCTATCTTAACTCTTGCATTTCTCCTCCTAGCAAAACACATTGAAGCATTTGTATATTCTTCGACTATCATCATTAATATTTAACTCACAAAACTAAATGCAATTGAACAAAAAAACAGATATTGGTTAAACAAGCAAACTTTCTGGAATGTGGCACAGCATGATCAATTAGTATCAGTTTAAACTGCAACAAAGTATACACGTTTCATTCCTTAGAAGATTTTAACAACTGCAAAAAAAAATAAAAATTCCTTACAGCATTCATCACTCTTTGCAATAAGTGGCCTATGCCTATGAAGTCAGTGTGAACAGCACTGGTACCAAAAAAGTGCATATGTTCTGTTTAACTGGATGTTTAGAACAAAGGTAGTTTAATAAATTAAATATAAATTGCAGGACAACTGACCTCTGATCACCAACTCACACGTACACGAACATTAAACGGCTCACTTTTGCTGTAATCGGAAATTTCATCTAGTGATGTTAATATGATTTTAGTCTTGCTTTGGAGAATGTTGGCAGACAAACAACCAGTCACATACTCGCCGACTACTGGCACAGGACTGGGCCTATAACAGGTTTACAGAAGATCAGCAGTTTATAGAAACAATTGGATATCCAAGGAAACTGTGACTCAAGACCAATAAATAGATGGCGTCATACAGCTAGCATTGTGCTGCCTTTCTGAGACAAAGTACTGAAAATAGACTGCTTCCACGACATCTGATCTGTAAGAGAGGTATAATGAGTCTAGAAAACTACTAACCCACATGTGGCAGAGCAGGTTGAAAGTTTAGATCCCAGCTCTGCCCATCACTTCTTGTAGACTGCAACTCTTGACAGAGACCTGGGAATGAAGGTTAAAGATATAACCATATGTTTGTAAATATCAAATGGAGTCAGCAGGGTCCTCTGCTCAAGTTCAGCAACACCTTAGAAAATGATTAGGATGGCTGAAGGATAGGACAGTACCAGTTTTCATCAGTCTTCCTTCCTTGACTGGAAGACAAGCAAGGAACAGGATCACAATCACTTCAGTTGCTGGGACGGATATACTAATGGTAGACTAGGGGTTTTCTAGTTTATGACTGCTCTAAAAATCCTATGAAGAATCACCCGTCCAATCATTTTGCTAGCTAGCCGTGAAATCCCTTCCCTCACATTCACTCATTAGCTACTAAACCAATACCCGACTATACTCTCAGATTAAAAAGCAAGATATATAGATAGATATAAATATAGAGCTAATACTGATTAAACACAGCACATATAAAGGGTTAGTTCACACTACAGGAAAACAAAAATAATAATTAGAATAATGAAAAAGATGTGGCCCTTATTTGTCTAAAGGAGCCACAAGGAGAACTGGCTAAATGCCCTCGCTAAATCGCTGCATCTCCCGGAAAAAGTGCTGCGTTGGTTCACTGAGGACAATATTGGTGTCCATCATGGGGTTCCAGGGTCGACCAAGGCCCAAGGACACCTCCTCGATCAGGTTGTGGATGGGGTCCTCATCCTGGAACAGCAGCTGATCCTGGTCAAAGTCGATGCTCTCCTCAGATACTGCCAGCACCTTCAAGTTGGAGCCACGGAGCCGAGATATCGCAATCAAATTGTGAGCCCACACAGTGTAACCTAAATACAATGTACAAATAGATATGTTCAAAGTGTTTGGGGTTTTAAATAAACTACTCATTGAACAAAATGGAAAGTGGGTGATTATGGATTATCAAAAATGTTTCCGCTTTTTTTAGCCTAGATGGCAACACCTAAATAAAACTGATACTACTATATCCATCATTTTTTTAAGCGGAGAACAGTCTGATAAGAAGAAGAAGAAGAAGAAGAAGAAGAAGAAGAAGAAGAAGAAGAAGAAGAAGAAGAATTATTATTGACCACAAATGACGATTATTATTATTCCCTGAAAAAGCCTAGATCTTCATCCAAATACAACACACACTTCAACACAATCATATTTTGCTTATACCCCAAATGCTAATACCTTAAATGTTCCCTTTTTTGATTGGGTTTGTGTTTCCATTAATCTAATGGACAACCTTAAATATATATATTTTTTAAAAATGTTGCTATGAACAACTACAATATCCCTGGTGTTACAGAACAGTACAATATTAATCCAATTAATGACACACTAAAATTAACATTTAAATTGCAAACTCAACTTGCAGTTCAGCAATTTAGTGGAATGCAAATCATCATTTAATAATGCACCTTCCTGGGTATAATGCATAGGTGAAGTTAGAGAACACACCACCACTATCATACATGCTTTATTCACAGAATATAAATTACAAGCAGTGAAAATCTAAACATGGTCAGATCCTCAAAAAAAGAAAGCTTTGAAAACGATAAATACAATTTAAAGAAACTGTTAAAGTTATGATGCTGCAAACTTTACTCAAGATCAGTCTTAATTAAAAGGTTGCATGACTCGGGTTTCTTACTGCTTGGAATTTCTGCAAATGGGTGTACAATAATGAATTTCACAGTTTAGTTGTAGCATTTTTTTAGTCTCTGCCAACTAGCATTAACAATTACATTTTAAAAATGACGGTCTTTCCGAAATGCCCAGATTTGTATTATTAAATTCTCCATACAAATTAAAGTGCCAAGACTCACCGTGAATGATGAGGAGAGAGAGATGCGTGCACCTCCAGGCGAGGAGGACCAAGGGGTCCTCGTTGCGGTTGTCACTGAGGTCAGGGAAGCCGGTGTCATCCCTCTCCATCAGGTCCCTCACGAGGATGAAGTGGGAGAGGGTCTTGCAGTACTGCCTGGAAATGAGATCCAGGGCAGCCTCGGAGGCGCAGGTGGAGTAGCTGTCAAAGTGGATCCTCTCCAGGGGCAGGCTAGGCTTCAGCACGCTCAGCAGATCTTGGCTGTGTACATCCAGTGCCATGATGTACACCCGCAAATTGGCACTGTGGCGGACTAGCGCCTGCCAATCCACCTCGCCAGGCGTGATGTCCAGTGGTTTATTGTGCAGCACTGTGCCGTGGAGCACGAGGGAGAGTCGGTGCAAAGGCATGTGGTCACTGTTGGAGAGTACCTGGCACATCTCGGAGGTGAAGTCACAGAAGTCCAAGGCGAGGGAGTGCAGGTTAAGCAGGCGCCCCAACTCGATAGACGGAATAAGGGGTGGGGCCTGGTTGTCCAGCAGGCTCAGATGCTCCAGGGAGTTGGCACTGAGGTTGGACATTGTCGACAGAGAGTTAGGGGTAACCATACCCAGCATGAACGCAGAAGACAGCCATTTCAACTGCCTGCTACTGGCCAGGGTCTCTTCAAACAGCTGCTTTATCCTGCAAGCATAGAGCATAGCTAAAAACCCTAAAACTAAACAACAATAAAATAAAAAAGAAACATTATGAAAAACGTTGTGCTCACACCTCGTGTATATTATATTACCAGCACATTAAATGTTTTCAGTTGCTTTTAAAGGCTTTTGTTAAAATGTGTGTGTTCTCAATGCTTAAATTATTGTTGATTAGCGTCTGAAACGATTTGGAAACTGGATACTGGTTGCTACTATGAACAACATCAAAACAGCTAAAGCAGGAAAAGGAATGTAACTAGGCCCCACAAAACTCCAGATTAGGAACTGCCCATCCTTGGCCTGGAACACATTTATGTAAGTTAACTCACTCTTTCATTTTCTTGCCTCCCTGGTCCATCTGGGTGAGATGGGTGCCGTCTAGAATCCCTTCCTCCTGGAGGATGCATGTGTCTCCATAGAGGCTCAACTTCTGTAGATTCCTGTAAAACACAAGCAAGAATCTTATGACGATGACTAGCTGGGAGCAAATCCCCATGATAGTCACAGATTAGGGAAACTGGGAAAGATAAAAACGAAAGTCGAAAAGTTCAGCTATGGTAGCCAAGACATCCTTTGTAATGAAGCTGAATAAATGAACATTTTTTGTCCCACTTTGTTCAGAACACTGAGATGACAAATGCCTGTAGCCTCTGAACATGATCATAAGAAAGACAAGTTTTTGGTTTATTAAACACTGACCCATAAGCCTTGTAACCATTTATCAGAAATATACATAGCCTTATTGGTAAAGTTCGAAACTAAAATTAAAATGGCATAATCACATAAAAAGGATTCTCATCTTTGCTTACACATTACTTGTAATAGTAATCGAATCTCTTGGCTTAGTCTATCGTTTTCTAAACATGAGTAAACATCATTCTACAACAGATTTGCTGTTCCATCAGAAATAAAATGCACAGAAAGGAAACGTGCGTTCTGTAAATTGTTTGACTACCACATTCTTCTATAATGTACTTTTTGGATTGTTGTTGTTCTTTTGTTTTTTTTACTGTTGTCCTTTTTTTGTACTGCATATACACAATGTAACTTAAAATAAATTCAGTGATGCTACATTTTAAAAAAGGAAATCTTAGAAAAGGGTCACGATTCAAATCACTTTGGGAGTGGAGGCATTGCTTGTATCAGATGGAAATGACATCACATTAAAATTAGCCTACGGTTTAACTGCGTCAGGTTTGCACACATAATAAATACTTATATGTGTATTCCATGCAGTTATATAATTTAACTTACAGTGACAGTATTTTCCAACACGGTAAATATTTATGAATACAACAAAGGTAAACATTAGGCCTATATTTAGAAAATAAATACATAAACTTTCACCTGAAAACATATGATATGTAATTTTTAATGACAATTATTTATTTATTTAATTAACACACTGTGTGTAGTGAAATTACAATAAGCTATTACAACACTTACTAGGGCTTAATACACAAATATACGATGCTTCTGTTTGCGCGTGCTCAGGCAATGCTAGCTACCTGTTTTTTTTTTCCAGATGCGTCGTAGTTGGTAGTCTAAATGACTAGTGAAGTGTATCTCATAAATGACATGGGCATGACACAGAAGGCGCCTGTAATATATATATATATATATATATATATATATATATATATATATATATATATATCCTAAATGGAAAGCAGGGTAACAGATGCGTAGTGGAAGTGTAGTAGGGAATGGTACGTAATATTGAGGTATAAAAGGACGACATATCAAACTATAAAATAATGCACCCACCAATATATTTAATAATGCAACACTTGCCAGGTTTTCATTACCTGTTATTTTTCAGACTCCTCAGCACGCACAGCACCTGTTCCAGGTAGTTGTTCAGGGAATCCCTCCAGCGGACAGGGTAGCCTTCGACTGGAGCAAACTCCAGCTGCAGCTCACGAACAAACGAGCCAAACTTCCGCATGAGAAACTCCAGCTTGGGGGTCTCGTCAGAGCTGGAGCCTGCTCCGCCAGTGCCTCTGCCGAGCCGCAGTTTGAGCTCAGGCCACAGCGCTGGATAAAAGAGACACTCCCTCCAACGGGAGCACACAGCCGAGGCCCACAGCTTATCCCGGGCCGACAAGAAGGAGAAGATGTGCACTATCAGCTCGCTGGGCAAGGCCGAGGCTCCAACACCCCCGTATAGAGCCATGGCCGGTACGCTATGTACTGTTGCTCCTGATAAAGTAATTTATCTGTGTTTCTGAGACACAGTCTATCAATAAGCAACAATTACAGCACTCAACAGAGATTCACTAGAGAAAACAAACAGCGCCCAACAGCATCCCCTTCACTACTATTGGAGCGAACCACAAACCTAACACAGGGGGAACAACACTTTAATTTATTTTTTACTTATTCAAATATAATAACAGTATTGAAAAAAAGCGCTTGATTTTAGCAGCTATAATAGCATTTTTGTCACGTGCGTCGTATTACCCATGTTTACTCCCTTGCTTGAAGGTGACACAATGCTGATAAACACGCTTAAAGTTATGGTACGGTCCAACCTGTTATTTTTGCAATACCTGCCTGCTTCCTGCAGAGGGAGTCTGTTATACTGTTTTATCTGCGTGCCCAAAACGAAGACTGAAGAACGGGATAAACAACATTAACAAGGTGAAGTTTATTATAGATTATAGTTGAACAATAACATGTAAGTCATGACAAAAAAAAAATCAGTTAGTCTCAACTGCCAGTAGTTTGATGTGTTCAGTCACTGAGTCGTTTGTGATATTCTGCCCTGCCGGTTTGGTTTGTCCCCTGAGTCCTCCATCCCTCCATTTTTTAAGCGCAACCTCTTATAACGAGAACTGTCTCTTTAAGTCTCCAGCATTTACTCAAGCTGTGTCACTTCCTGGTTTTATTCGCCGAAGAAAACACCACAAACGAGATACTCGGTAGGAGGGGAAATTGGAGATGGCTGATCTGTCGCTTTATTTAACAAATATCAACGTTTCCTTGGGACAAAAAATGGATGGCAATAAGGTAAATTAACCTGTAATGGGTAAGATTTTAGTTGTTTGGTGACAATACATGATTTAATCAACAATACTAAAACTCTTAATTAGTGGAACTTGTTTGTAAGTTGCCGTTTGAGAAACTAGTGTACCAGCAACAGAAGTAACCAGGTGGCAGAATTATGTGTTCACAAAAAGTATGTTATATATATATATTCAAAGGATAAACGGTTGTGTTGAATTTATGTACGTTACACCTTTCTAATTACGGTAATGCGGCCCTCAGTTTAAGACTCCTACCAAGTTATTTTGTAATGTTTTGTTTGCTGTTGCACCCACGGCACGAAACATTTAATGACGTGTTCTATAGTCCTATCACCATTTTATTGAAGACACGAATATGTTAAATACATCATTTTGAAGTATGTCCTCCAGTGTCAAAAGAACCAAGGCAAAGCTACACGGAAAATGTCTGCTTATAGGTACATGAGATATGGCTACATTTCAGTACAGGTCGAACATCACAATACAATATTCGTCTTCTTCACTTTCTGTAGATCATAATACAGAGGTACTTTTTTTTAAAATGTCTAAGCAATTCTCTCTCTCTCTCTCTTTGTACAAATATATTGTATGTGTAGTGTATAGTATGGTAAATGCAGACTCGGGCTGTATGACTTCAGCTTGGGCTGGAATGGCCGATTGTTTGTGCTTTGTGCTCAGACACACCATGAACTGTATTTTTATGTCTCAGAATGCTGGGAAAGACTTTGAAAGTGTGGAACTAGGGGAGATTGGAAAGGAGAAGCAGCAGAAGGTGCCACGGCGGATTATTCACTTTGCCAGCGGAGACACCATGGAAGAGTACAGCACGGATGAAGAACAGGAGCCGGAGAAAAAAGAAATGCTGCCTGCAGTCGATCCAGTAAGTGGGTTGCTGAAAGCATTTTTTCACTACTGTCACAATGTTGATAAAGGCACTTTATTGTTAATAATATTATTATTGCAATATCCACCATAAATTTAACTTTACTGATTGTACGGCTGTAGGTAAAGCCAGATATTAATTTAAGTGATCATCGTTTGTTTTTTGTCCAACGGCACATATTCTTTTTTTTTTTTTTTTACGCTCGTAAGACTGAGGGCATGATCATTTTCAATCTTGACTTTTAACTAACTACTTATTACAAAATGTAAAATACAGTTTGAATTGAATAGTGCAAAAGCAAAAACAGTGAGTACATGTCTTTATAACCCCTGCTAGTCAGCTGGCCACAGCTTTGAGAACAACTGGTTTTGCTCTCAAATAAAATCGGATCTTTTAAATAAATATTGATAACGACAATACAGAAAAATGAACATTTTTGTTTTTCAGTCAAAGCTGACTTGGAGACCATACCTCTTTTTCCACATGTGGAGGGCAGCCACTACCACGATATCAGGTACTTTCATAATATTCTATTAATAAGACTGGAAAACTGTTTCTGTCTGCTAGGAAGGTTGAGATATAGCCAAAATCTTGGTAGGAATATGTATTTTAAATAACAGTAAAATCTGTTTTATTTATTTCAGTGTGTGACTTTCTTGGAGAAAAAATTGACTCACTGTTTGGAATAAGTACACCTAAATACCAGTATGCCATTGATGAGTACTACAGGATGAAGAAGGAGGTGTGTATTTATGGGTGCAATAGTTTTAAAACTTCAGACTAAACAGAGGCACACTCAATCAGGTAACAACACCCTTAAGGGTAAACAACATCAGGATTAGTTTAAAGATTGACATTATTTAGATCCGCCAGTCTTTTAGATCTGTAGCGGAGACATGATTATTTTCTGTCTGGGTGTCCTCATCCAGTTAAGGGCTATCCATACATCTCTTGTGCATGTATTCCCTCATTTATGCTATATTTCCTGTAGGATGAAGAAGAGGAGGAGGAGAACCGCATGTCTGAGGAGGCAGAGCGTAATTTCCAGGAGCAGCAGAGCCAGGAAAGTCCAGAACCGCACACTGAACAGCCAGAGGGATCTGCTTCATTTGTTAATGTCACTTTCGAGCTGGAAAACGATCCCTGTGCAAGTCCGGAGAACAGCAGAGTTCCAGCACCCATTCCCACATAACAGTACAACCATTTAAAAAAACTGAATCGAATCCTTTGCAAAAGTTTTCAGTTCTTATTTTGTTTTTCTTGCCATTAACATCTCCCTCGTGAAATATACAATATTGCAAAGTTTTTAGATAGTCTTACCACATACATCTCAGATCCATACATATGTTTTATATTCCCAGTGATATTTATACAATAAGCCTATGGAGGTTTAAAAAAAAAAATGACTACCAAGTATAGTTGGTAGAATATATTAACAGTAACATAGTAAAGCCTGAAATTTAATTTGAAGACCTGCCTCCTGCATCTAGTTCTAATGCTTCCAGAGGGAGGTTTCACAGCAATGTTAGAAACATTGGGGCATCTTGCTATTGCAATGTATATGTAACCATTTGCATCAACACAATTGGTTGTAAAGTGCTTTAACAGGATCATTCACTTAAGTTTTAACAGAATATCTGATTGTCATTTACAAATGTTAATTTATAAATAGCAACTATAATAACACACAAATGCCAGGTTTTTTTTTTATGTAAGGGATACATCTGGTATTGCTACATATTATTTATCTATCTATTTATCTCTCCCCTAATAAGACGGCAGTATACCTCACCCATACAAACTGTTTTCTTGCACAGAATTACATGTGCGTTTAAGGGAATTAGATTGACGTCATTTTTCACAGCAATGAAAATTAAATATATAGAATATTTGCAAAACTTTTGCAACCGATTCTTGGAAAATGAAGTGCATGCCTTTAATTGCAACTTTTCATGAAGTATTTAACTACAAAATAACAACAAAAAAAACAACCTAAAAGTAACACACTGTGGAATCAGTGTTGCACTTTTTATTTGAATCCACCACGTAGATACCTTTTTCTATAAATCAGTTTTCTAATTTATTTATGCAAATGTTTAAAAAGGGGAAGGATTTTATAATTAATTGAGCAAAAAATGTTTTGCATTTTATTTTGTATATAATACAGCTTAATAAACTTTATTAATCAGACCTGTATTTATGTACTGTATATCATGTACAGCAATATGTCACTGTCTGAAAATGTAATTAAAATATGAATAGGCTAATGTAATTTGCAGTGTTTTCCCTTGTACAGCTGATCTGCAGCAACAACCAACTAGAGTCCAGCTTAGAAAGGCACAACCATGACATTTTTAATTGAATATGTTCATAAATAAAATGGCAGGGGCAAACCCTAGAGGCTATAAAGCTACATTAATCAATTTTCCTCGCTTGGTTCCAAGGTGCCACTTGTTTAGTCACGAATTATCCAAATAATGGCCACTTAATGTTAGTTAAACAGTAGATTTTGCTCTTGTATTTAAAGTGCATTAATTGTTGCATGCACCGGGTGTTTGGTGAGATGAGTGATAGTCTGCTTATGCAATTTGAAGGTTACAAATATTTTGATGATATGTTTATCAAGATAAAGTAACAGTGGGCAGATCCACTGGTAGAGAGAAAAGGATTTTGCTATGCAGTTTTTATAAGTAGAAGTTTCATGTATCATCCAGATCAGCACTGCTGTCATTGTCATTAGCAACAAGGACTTCTCTGTTTTCATAGGTCCAGAAGCCATTTAGGTCAATGAGGATACTAGTGACAGTGTCTCCCTGGCTGCTGTTCACTAAATCCTGAAGGGTGATCTTACAAGGGTCCTTGGGCTTCACCATGTCAAAGATTTCATCCTTCAATACAAGAAAAGGACCATATTAAATCTGAAATGTTCCACATAAAAAAAATAGATAGGATGTTTAAAAAACATTATTTTGCTTTTCAATCATCAGTGCACCAAAGAAAAATGATAGAGAGTGTCATCTTTACCTTTACATCTTGGAAAGATACTTGCTCCTGTCCATGTAATTTCATTTGTTCCTGGATGGCCTGTGTGCAATTCAAAACAAAAAGTCTAATAGGTTTAATTTAATTGACACTTTTTGGTACTGTTTTTCGGTCATAAATCAGAGCCCACTATTGCGCAGCTCAGGATAGATGGCTGTTATTTATTGAACAAGAGCAAGCAAATGCCTATTAATGACAAATGAGGTTCAGTTTCACTAGGTCTCTAGCATCTCATTATCTTAAAGCCATGGACTTCTGGCACAGCTGGTGGAGAAAATTCAATACCACTATTTCAGTAATCACAAACTACTGGATAAAATAAATCAGACACCCTATACATATAACAAGGCCACAATTTAAGACTTGTGCACCTGCGTTAGTTGCATAAAGGCACTTTCTTTCCCTTAGAGAAATACTGGAGCTGAGCAATTCAGCACTACTGTAATTACCACAAAGAAGGTATTATTTCAGGAAGCAGGAAGGCCAAGGGCAAACGGGACAGCTCACACACACAAAGTGGTTTTGTTTCACTGTAACCTTTGGAGGAGTCTACAAACTTATTTCAACGCAGATATTTAAAGAAATAAACAAACATGCTACACATCCTTAAAGTAAAATGTAAAAGTTTCCTAAAAATAATAGCTTTAGAGGTATTCAGAGTATATACATTTCCTTCAATGTAGTTACTACTGTTACTAAATTTGATGTTATTTTACAGTACACAAGTTGGATTATTAGAACAAAATGCGTGTTGTCAAGAGTCTGGAAGTGTCTATTTAAATTGTCAATAGTAGAATTATCCAACTACTATTTTTAGTAAACATGCCTAAAATTAGTACAAAAAGTAAAATTAAAATAAAACATGACTGTTTTGGGTTTATGTTTATTATTTTGTAACAAGTGTAATTGCATATGAAACACTACCTTATTTACAAATACACACTCAAAAAACAATATTTGCAATTCTTTGAAATTATCATATTCTAAAAACTCAATATAATTTAAAAGACTAAAATGGCACAAAGTAAGTCACAGGTGGTTATGGTATATGGTTGTGAAATGGCTGTTTTTATAGAAATATTATGTAATACCACTCCTTGCTAAGAAACACAGCAGATAAAGAGGTTAAGCAACATAACTCATTGATTAAATGTTTTGTTCCCGGTAGTAATACTGAGCATTGTGTGGGCTGGATTTCCAGTGAAAAACAGCACTTAGGTAACAGTAAATAACTACATTCGGTTTTGCTAGTCTGTTTAAAAAGAAGATTACTCACCCTGAAAAAGTAGTTGAGTGTGAAGACATTGAGGTAGCCCTTATTTTCAATGTCCAGCAACTTAAAAATGTACTGCAGAGCAGCAGGTTCTTTCCTGTTCTCCAGAGCCAGCACAAAATCAAGATAGGTCTTGTAATCCTAAAACAATCCCAGTAAAACAAACTAGTTAATTAAAAGGTATGCTTACTGGCCCAGTGGACTAACCATTTTGCCATGATCTACTTTGTCTTATTGACAGCAATCTGCACCACATAACACACAAACAATACTTGAATGCATGCCACAATTTGTTAGAACACTTCAACCTGTACTATACAGCTTTTTTGTTGTTGTCATTATCATGTACATGGTTCACTTTTCTTTGTTCTAGTATTACACCCCGGGTTACTGTCTATCTAGAAGATAGACAGTGACCCTGATAAGCCTCATGAAATTAATCAGGACCCCTGGGTGAAAATCACTAGTCTTCCTGAAAGATTCCTGACAATATTTAATGTCCACCATTTACAGCACAGAGCTCCATGTCGTCAGTACCTAGTTTCCTTGTTGGTCACCTATCCAAGTCGTTGGTTAATACAAAGGAAGATAACCAATTTCAAAGAGCTCTTCATTCTAACTTAAAATTACCATCTCTCCGTCGTAAGTGAGGCACTCCTGATAGACTTGGTCAAGAAAGACATTGGTGAAGGTTCCTGTGCCATAGCGAGACAGCTCCTCCTTGCTCAACATCCCATTGTGGTCTTTGTCTAGATTTAAATACTGACCTGCAGGGCAAAGCAATGAAAAAGATTATACAATTCCAGTGATGCAAACATGCCACATACCAAGAAAATACTTTACGCCTCCTTTTTTTATCTCTAATAATATATCATACACAATTTGAATCCGCTGATTTATAACATACCATAAACACGCAGTGCTGAAGGAGCAGAAAACCAGTTTGATTCTTGACTCTCTTTAGAAAGTTCCTCATCTCTTAGCTGGAATAAAAAAAGAAGACAGTAAATATATTGTGTTGAAAATTGACAGGATCAGTGGTTATTATCACTTGATTCAGGCCCTGTTCACACTATGCCTTTAAACTGTGTTAGTTGCCTTTAAACCGGCAATATGTTTAGCGTCCATACCAAGCAGCTTTTAATACTGTACTCAAGACCACCTTTGTGCTGCTAGGAACTGTAACCAAACTATATTAATAGTGTTTGTACACATTAAGCCCAACTAAACATGAAACGGTACTTTAGTGTGGATGCTTTGCGTTGGATTAATTAAAGCGTTTATGAATACGGTTCTCGGGATCGGTTATGTAGTGTGGACAGGGCCTCAGTGAAACACACCTTTTATAATCCTTCTCTCCCACTATTGTCCCATTAGTTTAATAACTGAATCCTCACTAACAGTCTATCCAATCAGATTTTGCAAAAGGATCTCCCAAAATAATACCATTAAGTTTAATTTTCCCATAAGGAAACAGAGCTAGATTCTCAAAACTATTTACTCCAAATCATCATTAGCGTAATTTGTCCAGAATGGAAAAAACACCAATTAAACACGTACAACAGAGAAGAAACAACTTAATACTTAATTCAAGCCCCTGAATTAAAAGTCTTGGTTGTTTATTTCTGGTTTGGTAACTTTATTGTGTGTGCTTCTCCTTTCTGAAAAATTTGTGCTAATGACGAATTGGAGTAAATACCGTAGCATTGAGAATTTAGCCCTGAAAGTGTTACACAAAATACAAGAAGCTTTTACCTCTAGTAAATCATCCAGGAAACTGCAGGCTAAAATATCCTGGATTTTAATCTTGCCTGCAACAACAATAAAAAAGTTAATAATATATTTCTGGTGGATAAACATTAATTCAGATAGATCAATAGTAATTCTACCTATCTTCATTAAACAGTGATACTTTTATTTGTTAAAACTTTTAATTTGCAGACATAAATTAAAAAAAAACAAACTACTAGTTATTTTATTACAAAAATGTTCTGCATTGTTAAAGATCTGATAGGTGAAGGGACACTGAGGTTTCATTATGAAATCAATAACATGTATTCTTCTCAATAACTCTTCTTCAATTTAGACCAATGGAACAGATCACAAATATGTTGGATTAAAACGTCCCAACCATTCACAACCATCACACCTCTGCAGCTTCACGTTTTGTGCTTTCAGCCAAGCCAAGAAATTCTATAGAGGCTCAGTGATGGCAAACTACAAAGTAATCCGATCTGTCACATGAACACCTGGTAAACATACTTATGTTACCCGTGGAAAATTGTATAAACACTAACAAGCAGATGCCCTTCATATGCAGGCTATAACACACAGAAAATTAAAGTGTGCGTTACAATAATGTATGTATGTATGTATGTATGTATATATATATATTTTTTTTAATACCTGTCCGAAGAGGATCCAGAAAGAAGAAGAATTTACGAACAGCCGTACAGACATAAAACGAATAGAAGGATTTCTCTAAGCCATCTAGCTGTGGCAATGTGGGAATCAGCTCCAGAATGTAATTCTCTAAATCCTAGAAAATAGCAAACATAAACCTGTTTTACTGTTCTCTGTATAGGATTTCTGTGAACAATATGTGCAAGTCAAGACTCAAGCTATGTCCTTGTAATGATTTAAACAAACTCTGCCACAGTCTACATCCATTTTAATGGAGCATACTCCAGAAAAGCTCTGTAAATATATTTTTAATATTTTGCAACTATGAATAAATAAATACAACATGATGCAGGCAGCAAAGTAATCATAAACAAATAGTGGTAAAGCTCAAGGATATAAATATCAAAACGATTGAAACAATATGATGTATACAGCAAAATGCTCTAAACATTCTGTTATATTTTATTACATATTTTTCTCTCAGCAAAAAATTAATTGAACCGGGCTCTTTATTAAAACACCCACCGACTCCCTGAGATAGCCTTGGCCAGCAACGTCATACAGGCTAAGGCCAATCCTGGTCTGATGAAGCCATACTGGAAAGTAATGTAGAGAGAAATTCAAACTTAGAAAAATGGTAATACACATAATTTACTTTCCAATGTATCCGATATAGATATGTACAACTGATTTTTAAAATTATTTGCAATACATACTTGCTACAATACTATAAACCATAACCTTCTCTTATAATGAAAAATATATATTGTATATATATATATATTAAGCCTCATTAGCTATTTGTAGGTGTTGAATATTTACTATTAAACTTTGATTGTTTTTGTTTATATGTTGTTTGTGGATTGCATCTTTTCTATGTGATGATTGAATTGTAATTTTTGGCGACATTTTTATTTTATTAGTTTAAGTCTGCTTTTGTTAGCTCACTCTTTAAAGCAGAAGAGTTACAGTTTGACTCTTTAAATTACAGTACTCTTTAAATTGAGTTACAGTACTGCTGAGACTCAAATTTTAACTTGTTCAGGTTCCATCAAATAATTTTCTTTATCAGTCCTATAAAGCCTCTAGAGGGCAATGCGTCCCTTGTCAATTAAATGTTCAATAGTATAGGAAATCAAATAAAACAAACTTGTCTTGCGCACTACACTCATTTTCTAGATTACTAATAAACAAGTAGAAAGAAGTACAAACCTTTTCGCATTACATAGTTAAAGAACTGCATTATTGATATCCTTCCATATGGGTCGCTGTGTAACAGTTTGGCAAAAACCCTGGCGGTGAAGAACTGCCTATTTTGCAAAAATGAAAATGCAGTTAGCATTTCTAAAGGCAATACGCTGTAAATGTACACCATGCTTAATCATAAATAATACTTACATGCATTTCGCTCCTGCTTTTTCCTCGACTTTTAAGAAGTTGTCATAATTAATCATTGCTTCCTCCCCTATCATTGGTGGTGTCTGGTGTTTGTCCAGCAGGAACCACAGGTTCTAAAACAACAAGCACAAACACATGTACAGCTACAGGAGCAATTAACAAAGATTAAAGCAATCCAAGCACTAACAATAATCTGCTACATAAATGCACAGAAGTATGCTGAAGGACTCACAGCCAGACACACCAGTGCCTAAAGCCTTGTTCCTTCATTCCCTGATAAAAACAAGCTTCTTGCCCATCACCATAGTAACTAAACAATTACAGTACTAGATATTTGTCACCACCTGATTGAGTACCTGTAATTCTTCATTATCCAGCAGCTCACGACTTTTCCTCTGGAGGAAGACTGCTCTTGATTCCTCACGTAGCTTCTGCTGCAAAACCTCATCTTCAGCTGGCAGCTTGGGGGAAGAATGTAAGCCATACATTAAAGTTTTTTTTAGTTTGTTTTCATATTCAATCATTTTAAAATGAATAAAAATAAATACCATATTGTTGTTTTTTTTCTTCTTTTATATAGTTTTTTTGTTTTGTTTTTGTTCAGCTGTAGCAAATAGGTAGCAAACATACCTGTAGTCTAGAGCCCTATGCCACAGATGGTGATAGTTTTGAGACAGAATAGATGCAACCAAACTTTATACACTTGTATTAGAGAAAACAAATTCTGATTCTTACTCATTTATGCAGAATATTGTGGCGATGGCCCCATATCCTCTACATTTCCTAATACTGCTTACATTATATTTACAAGGTTGCCACAAAACACTATAGTACTGTACTTCAATATACATACATATGGGAATTATTATTATTATTATTATTATTATTATTATTATTATACATGCATACTCTATACGTACCCTGTAGTAAAATCTTGGTATATTGTTATAGGAATAATCTCTTTTTCCTCCCCCTTTCCACTCCATGTAATTCTTGGTAAACAGTGCCATCTCTTCCTCCTTCTTCTCTTCCTCCATCTTTTCAACTGTAGAAAATATAGAAGAGTTTAGCCATACAGTTGTGCACATTTTCTTAAGGTTGTCATGAAATATAATTGCCAGCGCTTGCCGGCCACGGAGATATTCCATCAACCGATTGCAAGCGAATGAAATAAGTTATACCGCCCGGTACATTTGTTGCAGTATCGTAACATTTTACTGCAGGCTATACTTGTTTAAAATGACCATTTATGTTCTATTTTTGTCTTCAGTTATAGTCAATACAACGTATATACTGTATATCATTTTGAGGATCACTATCATAACAAATACCTACGCCGCTCCGCTCGTTAACTTGATAACTGGGGGAGGGTTTAACGTTACTGTACCTTTCTTAGAAGCAGAAAGTCTGTTTTTAAGAACCTCTTTCCAGTCCATTACGCTATCATTCGACATATTAAATATCCTATCCCTTCTGAAGAAGTTAATGTCTGTTTCCAAAGCGCATAACCGCAACCTGATTGGCTCACACGGAGTGAAGGGGCGGGTACTAATGACCTCTAACCTCGGTGTCTTCTCGTCGCTTTATTATGACGTCACTAAAGAAGTCACAATGTACGATTAGCAAAAGGCATGGTTTTCATTTCTGACAGTGACTGACAGAGGGGTGCAATGAATCGGTGCCAGTGTTTTGTGGTAATGTAATACGTGAATTACTATATGTTGTTTTTCCAATGATAAACTATTAACATTTTGTTACCCTGATCTTAGAAATGATATTTAGGCTTCCGGCAAGAAACGTTTTGTGTTTCATAACTGAACTGAGTCCTATGTTAAAACCACTCCACAACAATACAGTGTATTAACTGGTTTCTAAATCTTTGAACAGCATTGTCTATGCTACTGATTCTGAAAAAAAGTATTAGAAAACAATACACCCGAGCAAATAAGAGATTTTATGAGAGGAACTCCTTCAAGTATACAATTGCATCCAGTTTCCAAAGTTCAGGAATATCACACAATACATACTCTTCCTTAGATTTAATTTACACATGCAATCTTAAAATTTGAACCTAGCTGAAAATTGTCCTATTTGGCTATCCATTACTGGTACCATTAATAAGATCACAGCCAAATAAGTCAGCAGTAATTCCACTAAATGATGCAGTAAAGGTTTAGTCAACATTTTTAAGCATGGGAACACTCCTTATTTCATGCACTTTAAACAATATATATCCATTGTTGGTGCATTCAAGGGCCAGTTGTTTTGCTGTTCATAAAAATGTCTCATCATTTTTTAAAGTCTGGGTGCCACTTAAAGTGCACAGGTTTTCAACACGAGTTGGGAACAGTCATGAAGGAGATGATAAGAGACCAAACACAAAGCAAAAAGAGCAGTCGGGCAAAGTACCGCATGCTTTACCCAAATCAGTATTTGCAGCTGGAACTGCAAGGAAAAAAGCAGAGTTTTTGAAGCAGAAATGGGGGAACGACTTTGACAAAGAGCTAAAAGGACCCAGAAAGCCTAAAGAAAACAACATCCCAAGCCAACCACTCTCAGCAGCCCAATGGAAGAAACTGAAGGATGATGCCAGGGCCAGCCATCATTTTGAAGTGAGCATGATGGAGAAGATGTTAGCTGCCAATAGTGACATTGATGTGGCCAAGTCCCTTCTGGCCTACGTTGCTATGGAGACAGGGACAGTTAGCTACGAACTGCTCCTTAGGTACTTGACACTTTGTGTTCATGGCAACCATGAATCAGAGGTCTTTGATGTGTATGATATAATGAAAAAACGGTTCAAGACCTTGGAAACCGGGGCTTACAGCCTCTTCATTAAAGGGTTCAGCAGGACAGAGAAGTGGCGAGAATGTCTATTGCTCTTAGAAAGCATCAAGAGGGTCATCACCCCCTCCCCTCGCAACTATGGACATGCAATCAACGGTGCTCTCTTACACAGTGACAGCAGGACTGCTTGGGTTTTGTATGAAGAAATGGTGGAGAAGGGACTGACTCCCAATCAGGAAACCTGGCAGGCATTCTTCGACAGTGACCGTTCAGCCCATGACAGTGAAAGCAAGTTGTCGTCACTTCTGTTGTATATGAGGAACAATCAGATATATCCTGGAGAGGCACTGGTGAAAAGCATCAAGGCGTGGTTTGAAAGGTAGGCTACAGTTCTACAGGCCTCAAATAATCATAAAAACTAAAGAAACCGTAGGGGATGGATGTAATGTGAGTTTATTATGTGGGCAAGGTGCAGATTAGAAGTCTATAGACTTGATTGACAGATTAATTTATTGAATTTAAAGGTTCTGTTCAGCCATCTGATTAGATGCAATTCATGAGTTTCACCCAGGTGATGCATATTACAGTCATATTGGTACTTCCGTCAACACATGGAGCAGCAATTGAAATTCTCCCTATAATCACTTTGACCTGCTTAAAAAAGGGTTTAAAGGGTTTATCGACCCTGCTAGCAGAGCAGATCAAAGCAGAGTAACATGACAAAAGCTTTAAAGTAAAGACAAAGACCTTGGAAAACAAAATGACCACGCTGTAGTTTGGATGATAAGTAACGAATACTCTGTATTTCCCTGCTGTTATAAAGTTTACTATGGTAAGTTTGCTTGGTGATTTACCATGATTTTACCATACCTACACTATGAGTTTACTATGCTTGTCTAATCTATACCATCTACCAATGTAGACAATCATACATTCATTCCGACATGCAGTTTGTGGTGACATGCTTTTAAGTGCACAGTAGGTGGCAGCATTAGTGAGCTGTCACAAAATGGCGTCATATCCCACAGTATTATAGGATATGTATTATAGGATAAATTAATGAAATCCAAGGTCAGATTATATGTGCACTTTTGACCATTCATTTTAATGTGTACAGTTTTACACAAGAACACATTATAAAGCTGGGAAACATGTACTGCCTTATATCTAGTAAGCAATGTTTAAATTGCAGAAGAGTTGTGTTTAAGATATACAGAATCTCATATTATTTAGTGTTACGGGTGAGGCGTTACGTTTTAATAATAATACTCAATTTATGAAGATAAATTATGTTTGTTTTTTTCTGTTTGCTTTTTCTCTAAGTGTTCCAGGTAACAAATGGAATGGAAGTTGGACAACCCCTGAAAACAGGTACATAATGTAAACACCCTTTTCAGAAGAGATAGCTTGTTCTCTTTTACAGTCATTTGTACTTATTTAGCAAGCAGCAATTGCATTATACATACATGCATTCTTTATATATAAAGAAATAATACTTGGAAAACCCAGCGAAGACACATCTTCAAACAGTGAGTCCGTTCTACTGATGATGTCTGACAAAGTGATAAATGCTGAGTCAAGTGCAACAGCCCTCATGCTTCACTGATGCTTCCCCTTGTCATTCCCTTTGGTTTAGTGGCCACTGTAGGAACTGCTGCTCAAGCCTGGAGTCCATCCAGCTGACTGAGGATGAGTATAACCAGTTGAAGGAGAAGGTGATGAATGATGTCATACAGGGCAAAGACGTGTTTAAGAAGACAACTCCTCAGGTAAGCTCACAGTGGATGTTATTTTAAAAGCATGTATCCATCTAACCTTTATTTTAATTTCATAACTGGCAATATAATGTATTTTAAAGCCCCAATTAAGTATGATTACATTTTAAACCATTTGCAAACTTCATTTTGGATGGCCTTGAAGTTAATTGCAGTGCTTTTGCAATAGACATGTTGTTTTGTTTGCATGCTTGGTTGTTTTCTTTTTGCATTTCAGTGACGTAGGGGGCAGTGCCTGGGGTTGTGATTGCTAAACTGTACAAAGCAAAGTGGGAGATGAGATGAATTGACCAATGTGAAAATGGGAAAGTACAGGGGCATACTGTTGAGATATTCGCATTATGTTGAATCAACTGTGAAATTCTTATTTTGTAGCATTCAATTAGATTAACACTTATTTATAACAAATGCAAGAGGACTAAAAACATTTTTCCCCACTATGCAGATTACTCCAGTCATTACATTAGCATTACTTTCCTCCTGCTTCAAAGTATCGAAAGCAATTTGCAGTTTAAAGGGGAAAACGAAATACATGATTCAAAAGAGTAGTGAGCAAATTTAAATATCTACCAGACAGGAAATATCAAGAGAAAAAAATAATCTGTTAATATGAACAAGTGCACTGTAGTTGCTTTTTTTCTTAAAAGTAGCTCTGGCATGCTTTCCTGTTTTAAAAACTCCATTTTACTTCGATGCTAAATTCTAGTACTCGGCTAGTTTGCCGACATTTTAAGCAGAAAAAGAAAACCTAAGCTAAACAAATTACTTCCCCTAGGTGGCACCACTGTCCCATTAACATTTTGAAAAAATGAGGGGAAATCCGTTTGGGAGTTTTTTGGCCACAGTTCACTGCAGTTTTTTTTTTTGTTTGTTTGTTTTTTGTTTTGTTTTTTTTATAAAATGCATGAATATTTCTAAACATAATTGGCCCAATTTTTCCTAAAGTAAATGCACATTTTAAAAACAAATTTAGTCAACTAAAAAAAGCTGGAAAGCACTTGGCCCAACACTTCTTTCTTGCTTATTTTATACATTTGCAATTGCTGTATTCATCTCTCTATATTTTCCTTTGCACTTGCTTTGAAGATTCATGAACAAAAAATCCTGGGTTATATTACTTTGGTAGTAATCAAAGAAATAGTGGCTTCTCAAATTGACAAGTCCTTACAAACTAATTGGAAAAGTTATTTTCTTACAAGAAGGTGAGCTCATGTTCTTCAGAAGACAGAAAGCCCACCTACAGTCATGCACTACAGTTTGAATCAAAACAGAAAGCTGTCCATTCCTCCACCAGGCTGGCTCCAAACTTCCGTCTTAAACGGGGGATTTCCAGCAATGTGTCCTGCGCACTTCTGCAGGATAGTACATAATCTGCAATATATCTGTCTGCAGTTTTGCAGTACTGTGTGGTAAAGCCTTGCACCTTCAGTGTTGCCTTGTATTGATCTTATACAATGAGCTTCTATTATTTAACTGCTTTTACATCCTGCAGAATCTTGACTTTGACTTGTGTACAAATCCAGTGGTTCACAAGATTTAAAAAAAGAAACTACAGCTATGTAATATCACTGCAAAGTAAGCCATGATTAAGTATGTAGTTTATAATTAATATTAAGCCATTGCTGCAAGTTTATGCTTATTGTGTTAATTTTGCTCAAATGTACTTGCCTAAGACTTTCAACCTTGAGGCAGTTTCACTAAGCATTTACTTCAGTGCATACAGTAGTTTGCAACGGTTTTGGTAACATTAACAATAAACTGGTAATGTTACACCACTAGCAAGAAGCAGCTACGTGCAGTACATGGTAGCTCTCAAGCTGGGTTATTCATTTCATGTTTTGTAACATGAACATTTAGTTTTTCTTTTTGCTTTCTGAATCTGTTCTAGAGCGAAAGCAGTGTAAAAAACAGATACTGGTTTCAAATTTCAGCCATTAACTGATAACACAGCATGACCCTGGAAAGTCCCTTCTCATTGTGCTTTAACCCCCAATAGCAGTTCAGCTGTATACACCCAGGAACACACTGAAGAACTAGGTGGAATCTAAGTCATATGGTTCCACCTATCACCAGTTACTAAAATCTTTACAAAAAAAAAAAGTTTGCTAGTGATTTCCAGTATTTAAGCTGACTCCTCTTTCTGTTGCATTAGCAGCTAGCACAGTAAGGGTTTTTGTGACTTTTGGCATCACATCACGTTTTGGTATTTTTCCTTTCTACTTGGGGCTTCCTGTGTGGATTAATACATGATACACCAGTGTTGAAATTTCCATGCACTAATAGCCTTACATATAAAATCCTTTCCTGTGTCCTTGCTTGCACATACATGTAGGAATTTTGTGGCAAATGCTGTTCTATCTTAAACCACAAATGGCTAGGTACTAGCTATGTGCTATAGCTGGATTTTCAGAGCTTTTAGTACTGGCTTGTGCAATCAAAACACTATGATACTAACCTAAAATATGACTGCCTCATGCCTTTTTCGTGTACAGCAATGCTACTACATATTCCTGTTTGTACAAGCCTTTGTTTGAAGTGAACCCAAGCCAAGTACTCTTAAGTATCAGCTTAAATACCTGTTGAAAACACCTTGTTTTATTACTTGTGAAAACAAGAAAGGGTTGTTCTTTTCCCAACCTAACAGGTTTTTTAAGCAAGCATTTTAAAATATAAAATATAGAAAGAAATTAAAATATAGCAACTCAACATCAGCCAGCTTTCAAAATATATAAAAATGAAAGCTATGTTACAGCATTTTTGTCTTTAAAACTGGTTGAGCAAGTGAGTGTCTATTTAAGGACGTGAGTAGACAGTTGTTTAAATGTTACCATTTGTTCTGTACAGGTAGCTTGCGAGTTCAGGTATCTAAAGACAGAACATTTTGTTCTTGGCACGTCTGCTTTTAAATATCCCCTAGGCTTTGGAATGTGTACAGTGCATATAAGCATGCTCAGTCTGGGATTCCCCACTTTTACAACTGGAGTGCGGTTCTGCTTTTCAGGCCAGACAATGACCGAAAGGAACCATATAATTAATGAATAAACCATCCTCCTTTAGGGACTTCTTAAAACTTAAGGACAGAAGAATTATGGAAATAGTTCTCTTTGTTGTTAGCAAACTTTGCTTTTAGTTGCATCAAAAGGTCTCATTTAGAATCAGTTGCTTAAATTTTAAATGCATTTTAATGCTGCACTGATGTAAGTCTTTTGCTGTGCAATTCACCATATGCAGCTGTGGTGTTCTAATAGGTGCTAGCATTTCTTACCTTTCAAAGGGTTTATCAAAGTCAGTACATAGTGTGTCCTTTCGAAACAAGATCCTTGAAAGGTTTCATGGTAGACTGCTGATAATATACTGTATACTGTGGCAGGTTAGACTCCAGGAGAGGGACTACACTACAGTTTTATTTGGAGCCAGCAGCTGCAGACATTATGCTGAAAAAGGAGAAGTCATAGTTTTGTCCAGAGGAAATACAGAGAAGGCAGAAATGTGCACTAGAATTAAAAAAAAGTTTTAAAAAAGAATGTCTTTAGAAGATGGAGGAGGAGTGCTCAGTGTAGTCCGACTTATATATAGAATATCACACAAGTGGACTTGCTGTCCGTTCTGTCTTTGAGTGGGTGGAAATCAGCTTATTATCTTACACAACACACTAAACTATATATTTTATTAAATATAATTAAGAACAATTTAACAGTATAGCTGGTAGCTTGTTGATTCCAGTGATGTATTGTACCCCTTTGACCAATGAAAATTTAAAATCGTAATAAACTGAATTTTCAAAATGTGAACAGATCCATCTTCTTCTAAATAATGTGGACTATTCAGCACCAGCTGAGCAGCATTAAAGAGTTGTTTGCAAGTTGAAAGGTGAATAAGCAAACAGTTGGAAATTCCCCTGAAGCGTGGATTCAACAAAAGGCATCCTGTACTTTGGAATCATTCATAGTGTATGTGCACATAAGCCAATTGAATGGAAAGTAAAACTCCTGGAACAGTCAGTTCAATGCAAGGCCAATACAATGTTTACAGTGCCTTTCCAAATACTGTGGAAATACTCGAATTACAAAAAAACTATAACCAGTAAAAAAAGGGATTTATTATCATAGCTACTAGTGAGAATAAGGGTTTCTAAAAGCTTACTGCATGGGATTAGTTAATGTTCTTAAATATTCATTCTTTACATCCAGACTGCTTATGTTTATTGCTGGCTTTGCAAATGTGTTTTGATTGTATGTTTTTTGATCTACAGCTAGTAAGGAAGCAATGTAATACACAACAAAGTTCCGAGGGCTGATCACAGTTATATTTATTTGGGATTATTCCTTATTCGTTAGATGATCGTTCAGGTGCAATCACTTGCTGTTCCATGATTTAAAATGGAAAGGTCAATTTATTTTTAAGGAATTGGAGAGCTTCAAGAGTTTTGTGAAGAAGAGACCCCCTTTTGATGTTGTAATTGATGGACTGAACGTTGCCAACACCACCAGTAAAGGAAACCAGTCAGAAACAGTGAGTAGTGGTTGGATATTTCTACCTCCCTTATTTGCTTCAGGTCTCTCATGATTCCTAATCTGTAGTACTGTATATACTGTATCAGACTAGGGCTGGGTATCGTTAGACAGAAACTGAATCTTTTAGCATTATTCCATTAAGCCTGTTTTTCAATGTTCTAAATCTGAACAGTGTTACCTTTTGTCAACCAATGCAATGGGAAGTGTTAAAAACATGAACAAACATTATGCATTTACTGCCAATGCAGAACTATTGGTTAATTTACTTAACTGGTTTACTCTGTTACAACATTCAATATTAAAGATTGTTCATTAAAATCGTTTGCCTGTATCTGAAGTGTATCTATTTAGGGATTTAGTGAGCAAGGGGTCCGATGAGCAGCAATTATCATAGTCATCTTATACACATATTCATCTGTCCCATTTCTTGTTGGTAAGTAGTATATATATATATATATATATATATATACTGTTGTGTTTATTGTGTGTTATATAGCCATAAATACTGTAGCTTTGAATTTCTCCCTAATTTGGGTGGGGGAATAGCAATATCTCCACACACAACATGGCAAATCCAACATGTACAAATCGGAAGTCAGTGATAACCAGATGACATGCTGTGGTTTTCAGTTCTCACTGGCTAGGAGGAACTTAATAAAAGCAGTGGAGAGGTCGCTTACAGCTCTGTCTTATGAAATGAAAATCTCAGGAAGCTACAAGCCACAGCATGTGTCAGCATTTAATGATGTAAAAAAAAGCTCTTTCTTCAGTGCAAAAAGTCCCTCAGAGCATTGTTTTTAAAATAGAACCAGATCCTATGAACTGCACAGTAGCAGTGCAGGGTGACTTTAACCCTAACCAGATATACAAAATAATGTTATTCCTAAACCATTATCACTGTGCTTCCAGCTTTGAACTAGGATTGTGTTTTTCCAGTTAGAAATGCATTGTTATTTTTCCATCATACTTTCAGCATTTTGTTTTTATTTAAATTCTAGAGCATTTCTTTATTTCCAAATAAATGGCTTTCCCCCTTTGAACTACAAGTACAGTATGCACACACTACCTCAAGGGGCACATGCATAAAAGGATATATTGCATAAAATTATTGGCATCATCTCTTTTGTACAAAATCCCATGACAGAACCATCAAACCACTATACAAAGCTTGGCCTGCAAAGTGAAAATAAGTATATACATTTTAATAGTGCTAGTCACTGAGCTAAGTGTAGGTTTCTTTTCCAGTATCTTTCTTTCACCAAGATTAAAATCTCTAAATGGAGTTTGTGATTTTATTTCTTATTACACTGTAAGGATACCGTTTATTGCAATGCTTGCTTAGTGACTTGCCTGCATCATTGTTAACGTCAGTGTGTTTCAGTACAAGAGGTGTGTCGCTATTTTTATGCACCTATGACAACATAGCAAACATTCTCACTGTGTTTTGTGGGAACTATGGCAACAGGAATGCAACATAAAATCTGTCCCACATCTTTGTAATATTCAGTTGCGTTTCAAAACTAAATATAGAGATCTACCTCTTTAGAAAGAAGTAAATCGCAATGTATTTGATGACAGCTAGTCTTATTACATAAACCCAATCGTATTTCAGCTCTCTGTTGTACCTTGTATTGAGATTATGTGTACTTTAAGGTAGCCGGAATGGTTTCGTTTTCCAACAAGGTGTGAACAAGGAGTAGTGGTGACTTTGAGTCTCCTTTCTCTTTTAGTATCAGCAGACCCATAATGAGCCAATGACTGCACCTAAGCCCTTAAAGGCATATTAATGAACTTTTAGCAAGACAGTGTGAAGTCAGTGAACTGCAAACGTCACGTTTGATGGGGTTTTGGAATAGAAGTATAAAGAAAAGAAACAGACCATTTACAGATAAAAAGTGTAATCTGATCTGCGTGTAACACTAGAGCAGCCACAGGGGGGGTAGTGGAGCTGCAAGAGTAGCTGTGCACACAGGTAAAGGAAGTTTCCAGAGCCGCTAATACAGAAGTGAAGGGCAGTCATGGATCTCTTCAGAGTTTCCATCACCAATCGGTAAAGACCCCATGTTGTTTACATTCCATTACACTCAAAGGGGCACTCTCTGCATTAAATTGATTGAACAGAATCAAATAAACCCCATGAACTACATCTTAGCATGATGCAGTCTTTTTATTCAGCTGTTTTGGATTGAAATCGAGAGAGAGTTGACTTACAGTACTGGGGGTAATCTAATAGTGGTATGTTGAAATTGACAATCGGAGAAATAAAAGTACCTGTGACAGCTTGGGTTGAACCTTTTTATTTTTATTTTTAATTATTCTAACCTAGGCTAGAAGACACATTGTCTGTCATTCAGTGCAATGTTTTATCCTTTGTGCAATATTTTTCCTTTGTGTTCCTAAATGCTTACTAAAACGACTTGTTTAAGTGAGAAGGTTTTAAATAACTCTTGGAGCATGCGCCACGTTACTACTTCTGTTCACAAACTTAAAACACTTGTTTATACTGCATTTTGCAAGTTCTCTGAGGCAGCATTTCCTGTACTCTATAAACTGCTTCCCTTGTGATGTTCTGTTTGTATTTTACAGTCCAGTGTGTGGCTGGAAATCAGATCACATTTAATAAAGGAATTTTTGATGTAATAACTGTATTTTCCACCTGACTGTAGCCCATGGTGGAATCTTGTTGACTTTTGGTCTGAGGTAGGTAGGTGCTTTGCAGCCTCTGTTAGCTGAGCGCTGTTACCACAGTAACTTCCTGTGGGGGAAGATAGTATATTTTTAGATATTTAACTGAAACAGTTTAGAAGCAAACCTAAGCATACACTACAACTCAATGTTGAGTTTCTCTCTCTTTCTATGTATACAAAGTAGACGATATACTATTTTACTGTATAAAAAGAGGGTTTTTTACACAGACACACACTGACTTTTCCCACAGCAATAGCCATTACAAACATAATGGCTGCACTGTAGTTTGAAGAAAAACTTTGTGTTTTAACTCACTACTTGATATCATAGGGATGAAAACATAAAAGTCTGTCCTTCTATTGAGCTGACGCTCTCTGTAGTGGCTATATTGTCATGGAGCTCCAAGTCCTTGTGCTCAGCTTTCAAAGCAGCTCAGCTTCAACAGTGCTGCTTCTGCTGCACAGTGGGGAAAACCCCTTATTAATTATGCATTTTTTGCAGGAAGATGAAGAGACATACCTGACTGTCTGAGTAAAGAACAATTTAGTACAACCAAAATGAAAAACTGCCTTTGCAAAACTACCTAAATTCTTAGGTTTGGAAATTTTGTGAGGTCCTATTTTGAAACAAGTGCAAATGCAATGGCACATTTTCTGTGAAGAGTAAATAATTATAACGGTATAAACAAAATGAGTTTTGTGATCTCAAATGTGGCACATTAGCAAATAGCAACAGTGGTCCTTCCTCTTAGAATTGGGTTGTTTGGCGTAGGTTTGTGAGGTGCCTTGAATAGTACCTCATCTCTAATGTGGTGCTCCTAACTAGCAGCCTGTTTTACCAGCTAGGGTATTCCTACTCTGAATGTTTAGGGGCTGAACCAGCTTTTATTAAACAAGTGCAATAAGGGGACCCTGCTAAACCTGATGGGGCACAGTTAAAAAAAATGCAGTAGTAAAATCAGGGTTAAAGGCTGTGTCAAATGCTTCTTCTAGCAGGAGGGCCATGTTGCACAGGAAACAAGTGCACCCACAGAGCCTGAAAGGGGATTTCTTCTTTCCACCAGACCTAGAAGTGACTAATGCAGCAGTGAAAGATTCTCATTATTAAAACTGGTCTGTTTATTTATGTGCGTGTCTGTGGCTTTGTCTCAGTTATACCATGTAGTTTTTGTTGGTGGTAGAAAATAGTATTGGCAACAAACACCAGACATGAAGTGCAAAGATTATGCATGATGCAAATCAAATGAATTAGGAGGTAAAATAAAAAATAAAAAAAATCAATGGAATTTAAAACAGCAAACCCATTTAATTGTTTTTTTTAACAATATTACAGAAGCTGTGCTGCCATTTGATCCCATTAAACCTTCAGGAACCTGGAAAACATGGATATAATGATTACGTGTTTGTAGCAGGACAGAGGCCCTGTGCATGTGTATATATATATATATATATATATATATATATATATATATATATATATATATATATATATATAATCGTGTGTGTGGTATGTAATTGTGTATATATTTGTGATTTCTTAATTAGTATTATGTGTGAAAACTCATCCCTGCAGTGTTGAATTCTATGTACTTACCCCTCCAAATGGCCAGGCCACCAAACATGTGAGAATGTGTGTTTGAATGGAAGGCCTGACCTCACTGGAGGGGAAAGAAAAAAAGCATGTGAGAATTGTGGTCAAGCTAGATTGGCAGTTAATCATTTAATATAGCTTGGCCACATATATAGGATCTGAGACAGCTCCTGGAGTGAGTTGATTTTGGAATAGACTGGGAGCAGTAGATTGTGTTCTGTGTCCCTGCACCGCAATAGCATTAGCTTGGGTGCTGCTTTTGTTTTGTACATTCCATTTGTTAAATTACTGTATTTATTTAGTTTTGTTAAAGAAAATATATATAATATTTTAAGTATTTCAAACAATGCCTAGCATTTAGAACTGCGTTGTTGTAGTTTATGAGGGAGTGGGCTGAACTGGGATCCAGGAAGCTGGTGTGCTGGAAAGAATCTGTTTTTACTGAACTGTGGGTTGGAAACGTTATAGCTTTCCAAAAGAGTACCATAATCTCCCCGCTAGCTCTCAGGGACTTTCTCAAATCAGGGTGACAAAATCAGAAAAGTCCCACCCGTACAAAAGACAGAGTGAGAGTGAAAGAGAGAGGGAGGGGGGAGAGGTGTCTTTGAAACATGTGGGATGACAGACGCATAAATGTCTTTCCTTTTATGAATCCTGGTGGTGCATCAGATGCACCATTGCAGGTGCAGCCCACCTACACCTGCCCAAAATCAGTATTTGCAGCTAATAATAAAAACACGAAAATCAAGCTCCCCCTAAGACAAAATAGAATAGAAAAAAGTACAATTGAAAGGTGCGCTAATATCTAATGGGATCTCTTTTAAGTCTATCTGGATACAGATATTAACATAATCTGTAACACAATCCTCGCACAATCCTTTTAGAACTTGAGTTCTGCCACAGCGTAGTCTACTCTGTTCTTTTTATTTTTGTGGTTTTAAGTTTCTGGGCCTTCTGTTTAAAAAAAAAAAAACATGAAACATGATCCAAAGCTATTCACTTTTCTAAGTATGTGTTGTTTTTTTTTCATTCCTTTGTCTAAATGGGAACATTGTGAGCCTTTCGGTTCAATTTCTAATCTTATTTAAGGTGCTGTTATGATACTGCAGTATTAGTACAGTTTAGACTTGAGCATTGCACTTGTTTGCTAAAGCCCCTTTCACACTGACACTCCTAGGTCCCGACCTGGGTTCTCGCTACCCGGGTCACAATTCCGCATAGTGTGAAACCATGTACCTGGGTCGTACCTGGGTCGCAGAGACCCACCTCAGGATGTGGGTCGACACACTTTGACCCGGGTAATGAGCGAGATAAAATGTATGACGGCCGTTCGTAAACTGACAAAATAACAAACAGCCACACATGCATGAAGGTTTCACTTCCGCAAGGAACATTTCTGTTTGTTCTGTTTAGCCATATTTTTGTTGCTTGAGACACACCATAAATCCAGATTGCAGTAGGGATGAAGAAACATTTGCTCTAATCAACATTTGAGCCGACAGTTCAATCCTATGCACGTTGTGTATTTGCTTCTGTCACCCAGGTCGACCCTGCTTTATCAAAAGCAGTGTGAAATCGCGTAGCCGGCCGACATGACGCCGGGTCCCTACTGGGTAGGTTCCGACTGGGCACATTAAGCCTTTAGAATCTCCAATATGTAGCTGAGCTGTTATCCATTTTACATACTTACAAGACATTGTAATGCATTATGGTAGGCTCTGTTAGAAAGCAAGTCCCTTTCTACTATCACACATTTTAGCACAATGGTTTTGCACCAAGGTTATCCTGAATTAAGCTCAGGAGCGAATAATTAACTCCTTAGTAAAACCTGAAATGTGTCAAATTGTTATACAATATGAGTCCTAATTCTATCCCTGTTTTATGATTCATATCACTATAGTGTCACATGTAATTATGAAGTGCATCAGTTTGTTTGTAGATCCTTCATAACTCCATGCGAGTGAAACAATGGAAGACAGTAGGGGAATTTTCAGAGGAATTTCTGTCATGTTTGTATTGCAGTCTGTCTTATGCATCTCAATGCAACATGAACGTGTACCATTGCATGTCAGGAATGGAAGGGGAAAGCTCAGCCAGTGGTGGTTTCCCAGGTAAAACATTACACCTCTCTGACTGTATACCACTTCCTTGCAGTGAATTAGCAGAAACTCGAGAATCCTGTTCTCCTTTCTACAGGGGAGGCCTTTGTTTGAATGTACCTGGTAGTAAATTCAGTTTACATTTAGGTATACTCAGCAAGATTTAACTGATTGATTACCAAGGCTTTAAAATTCATGCACTTGCCTTCAACATAACAAAAGGGAGGTAGGGATAATATTACAAATGCTAAAAAAAAGCTTTTATACCTGGGTTATCACTCCTTTAACCTAAATCATGTTGCAAATACATACGCCAGCCCAGTGATTCCTGAAATGGCAGGAAAAATAATCACAGAATTTGACTTAATAGCTCACCCAGCTCATTCCAGACAGTAGTAACGTTTTTTACACTGCCACTGATTATGGCTCATTACAAAAGCTGATGAAATCTTCAGAAAAGTTGGGTATTACAATGACTTAATCTGCCAAGTTAAACTAAAACTAAAAAACACGGTCCCTCCTACAATATCACACTTCCTCTTCATTCTTGAACTTCAATTCAGAACTGCCTTTGCAAAAATGTTTTGCCCACTTCCTTGTCATCAGGAAATCCCCCCCAGTGATCTCTTAAAGAATAAGAATGCAACACTAGGGGGAGGACCACAGGGGAGTAAATCTAGATATAACCAGACGAACATAAGGTTCCACAAATATGCCCTCATTCACTGGGGGGGGGGGGGGGGGGACAAGTATATCTCTTGGTCTCATTAGGTTCAGCTACAAGTACAAAACATCACTTAGTGATGGAATAAACACAGTATGTACCATACAGTATATTCCTTTGTAAAAAGGTAAAACAGAAATGCACAAAAGAAATGTAGAAACAGACAAGTGTGGTTAGATAAGTCTAAAACGCGCCTGCCTGTCTGTGGAGTAGGTTCATTCTTCTAGAACTCCGCAAAGAGAATCTCATTGTAAAAAGCTGACATATAAATAGATTCGGTCACTTTTGATTTCACTTTACCATGTTCTGATTTCACTTTACCAGTATGGAGTATGTGCCTTCTATTGGGATAAATCCCTTTCTCCTCCTTGTGTCGTACATAAGGGGTCTAGCTGTCCTAAATATTGTAATATGCACAGTAAGTTTGAACAAAAATGTGCTCTGTGTTTTAAAATATGACACTGTTAACGTTAAGTGGTTGGCCAGCTGGGCATAGCTAGGAATTGGACAATAAAAAACTTCCATTGTTTAGTTGTTGGGTGTTTAAGTTGTTTTGGAGAAATACAAAACCACACCTTGCCATTTACTGATTCTCATTGCTTGAGTTTGAAAATCTCCAGTCATATCACTTTTGCTACTATGATAGCTCAGAAATGCAGAGAGCTCGGTGTGGAAACACCTGACAACCAAACGCCCACTCTCAGCCGGTTCTTTCAAATCTCATTTGCAAGAGGTGCTTTTAGTGTACGTTCTTTTATACGGGTATGTGATATCCCTGTTTCCCCCTCTCTCAGCTGCTGGAGGTAGTGTCTCACCTGGCCCAGCAGAACCTGAGACTGCTCGTTCTGGGTCGCAAGCACATGCTGAGGGGATCTCGCAGTTGGGACAGGAAAAACATGTCTGTTATTCAGCAAAAGGCAGACTGTTTCTTCACCGACAACATGTGAGTTCAATGAGCTACAGTAATATAGGGAATATACACCCACAAATGAGATGCAGTTTCAAGATTTATTCTGCCTGTCCTGGGGGTGGGTAGTTCATCAGTACTGATGGAGTTTTAAAGAAAATGGTAAATGTAGAAGACATAGCTTTATTGAAACCTTAAACATAAAATGCTCAAGTTCTCAAAAGATCTACTGGCGTAACCGTTTTATTTATTTTTCTAAACCAGTTCAGAAGATGATCCATTCCTGCTGTATGCCACCCTACACTCAGGAAACCACTGCAAGTTCCTGAGTAGAGACCTCATGAGAGACCACAAGGCCTGTCTGCCCGACAGCAGCACCCGACGCCTCTTCTTTAAGTGGCAGCGCGGACATCAGCTAGTTCTGTCCAGCTACACCGCTGGAAGGAGGATTCGCTTTGAGGTGGGACTGGACAGAATGCTTGAGTTAATAGTGATTCAGAAAGTAGGCCAGTGCATGCAGCAGAACCATTGAGAAAGCTGCTTTGGGTGAAACTCATTCTATCCTGCCTCTGCCAGCAGATCACCTTTTTAAGGTAGTGGAGTTTTATCAGGAAATGCATGGTTGAAGATGAGGTAAAACAAAGGGAATAACTTAAGGAACAATAAAGAAATGGACAACCAGAACCTGAGAACCAGTAACTCAGCAGGTCTGATTGATTTTACTGGAGGGTAGTCCAATAAAAAAACCAAACAAATTCAGAACCACCTTCTTTTTAAAATGACATTTTTGTTATCACTTTTTTTTATGGTAATCTTAACTTTATTAATCAGGGCTAATCTCTAATAACTCTTCATTCCCAGACTGTGCCTAAGTATGACACTATAATCCAGACAGAAGAGAACTCCTGGCACATTCCTTATGATGAAGACGGAGTGGAGAGATACTCTTATGAAGTGCCAAGAAAATGGTTGTGTCTTGAAATGAAAAGATGAGGAAAGCTACCAAAATGTGTATTTCCCTGTGTATTTTTATTGAAAGAGCAAAACATATATTTCAGTACTATAGGAGTGTATTCTGAAAAATGGTGTGTATATTGATAATAGGGTTACATATTTTGTGATAGATAAAACAAACAAAAAAATGCCCTGCTAGGAACAAATTCTGTAAACAAATATTCTAAAAACGTGCTTGGACTGTAGTTCTGTGTATGAAACTTCATTATCTCAGTATTCACACCCAGAAAATAAAGTTAGATAAAAGAAACAACCTAATGAGCTGTTTTTATGAACTAAATTCATAATCCACCATTGAACATCAGTTGATATGGTCTGCATTTTAGGGTTTGTATAAAAGCAGTTGATGTAAAGAGAAAGAAGTTCAACTACAGATCTGTATTTGTGAATAAAAAAACCAAAATTTCCCCTAAAATACCTGCAGCTGCATGGGTTAAGGGAAGACAGGCTTCAGTAGTCACAGTTTGCTTGGGATGAGCCCAGTGTTCCTTTTCAATTCTTCCTTCACCAAAAAGCACAGTCACACGCCTATTAAAACTCCAAATGTAGCTCACCTGCCACTTTTCAAAAAGGTAAATGAGAAAAAACAAACAGTTAACTATAGCAGTCTATGCTCAGCAGGAATTAACAAGTGGTAGTTAAATTGTCAGTTACCTTCCTGGCAATGAGTTTAACTCAGTGGGTGTGGTATTGACTATATTTAGGTGGTACAGATAGATTTTGTATATGTCTCAAAGAGTGAATAAATGTAAGCTTCCTATAGTTTAGACAGAGCAGAACAAACCCCCTACCTACTATAAATGGTTTAGTCCAAGAGTACCTAATTACATTCTCTCGTTCAATATCATTTATGTGAACCAGGGTGTCCTAATGTATTATGATGTTATAAATATGTTAAATAAACCAGTCTACTTCAAAATTGTTGTCCTGCTCACTTTGAACTTTATATTATCTTAAACAAAGAACAGTAACTTAATAAAACATAAACTCCCTCCACTGAAAAGTGAGTTTGCATATATTACCTACTATTAAAGGATCAGGTTTTTATATTGTTCTATTGTTAACTGACCTGTTTTACAGTATGGGTTTCCTGTTAAGATATGTATTTTTACAACTAATTGTTTAACCAACATCAACTTCCTGCCATGTGTGTCAGTCTTACTACAAAAATGAAGTTGTTTCCTTTTCCTGAAGATTTGCATATTTGTCACACCTAAATAAATAATAGTTACAATCTTTCACAACAGTAACTAAGAAGCCAATTATCTTTCCAACAGTCTCGTATAATGTAATTTACTGTTGATTTTAAAGACAATAATATTAATCTTCAATTTTACACAGAAATAGCAATTACTTGTGTATGTTAGCCTGACTTGATGACAGTCTGTTTTGTTTACACAGGACTTAATGTGATAGTGTCTAACTCTGTGCATTTTATATTAGGTATTTTCAGTCAGTAAGAATCACAGAACGCATTTACTAAAAGTTTAAAATTTAAAACCGTTTTTTTAATATAATTTTGCCTCACTTTCTCTATTTTAGCCTCAAAGTCTCTAGTTTTCAATATGTCATACTTACCAGACTAAGAAGCTACCAAATTCAGTACCACTGACTTAATTTATTTAAAAATATTAGGGAATACTGTGAATGAGGCAAAGTTACTAATGAACCAGTGTCCTGTGTCGAGTCCATTCTTAACCTTTCAAGCAGCCCATTTCCTTGCTGTTGATGCACTCTGAATCCTTCCACTGCTTTTCTTCATATTATCCTCTATGGCCGCATCTACAGCTATAGCCAAAAGTTTTGCATTTTAGGAATGAGACATCATTTAAAATAAACATAATAATAATTTTGATATTTTATTCAACATCATGTAATCAAATAAACTAGATTTGAAAATGTCACATATTTGAATGTGTCAGTTTTTTGTTAAGTATATAGAAAACTACAAAGAGCAATGTAATTCAATATGTTAACATGACATTGTTCAGCAGGTTTCATTCAACTTTATGAAGCAGAATTAGTTAATTTTATTGGGTGGTGCAAAACTTGGGCATAGCACACGGAAAATGGATCTGCAGAGCATTGTGAACAAAAAAATACTGTAATTATTCAAATAATAGAACATGTTTTCTTTAAGGAAATCATTCCAGCTCCAGGGTTTATTTATTTATTTATTTATTTTTCTCACTCTCTATATATTTATTATAGACGCACACAAACATCTCGCCTAAAATAAAAACTACCACCTCTTGCAACCAGCCACGTCAGTAAGGTAGGTCTAATGCAAAAAGCAAACTCAGTTCTGCACCGCTGCTCTGTTGCATTGTCTCATAGAACGCCTCCCTCTTTCCGGTGACCCCGGTAGTAATTTTTCGGCGCATGGGTAAATTTCTTCCGGGTGAATTCTGCATGTTGTGCCTAGTTCAGTTCAGTTTGTAATACAGTTCAATCTTTTTTTTATATAAGTACGTGTAGAATTGTATCAAAATGTCCAGGGGATCGAGTGCGGGCTTTGATCGGCACATTACCATCTTCTCTCCCGAAGGCAGACTCTACCAAGTAGGTCAGTATAAAAGTTATTTATCTTCAACTTTTATTACGTATAGCGGCATCTCTAGTAACTGCCCAGTCATTATGGATCTCCCATCCCCCACAACTAGAATATTAAAATATGTTTATTTTTAATGTACCTTTTTCAGATCAGTTAAGGTATTGAATACTATTTAGATTTGTACGGTGTGCCTCGGTTTTTTTTTATTTTTTTTTATTGAATAGTTGTGCGATGGAAATTGCAGGCTATGAGGCCTTATGTTGGGTTTAGTGTTACGTAAGGAACGTGCAACATTTTGATATGCATTTTGAACTACTTCGTTTAGAGTATTTTACAATATTTGCACATTCTTTTCTAATTTGATGTTTTTGTAAATTTGCGTTGCTTTCATAAGCAGTACAAACGGGAGCTATGTTAGCTGTTTCAGGATTAATTGGTATCAGGATTATCACTGTAAACCATTGCAGTTGTGATATAGCATCTTTACAGAATTTTATTATTTTTTTACGCACTTGCATTCATAAACAGAGTTTTGCATGTAGGGAGAATTTCTGCTGCTACCATTTTTTAACGTATTCATTTTAATATTTTAGAATATGCATTCAAGGCTATAAACCAAGGTGGCCTTACCTCAGTAGCTGTCCGTGGGAAGGAATGTGCAGTCGTTGTCACACAGAAAAAAGTACCGGTATGTATGCAAAGATGCAGGTGCCCAAATTAGCAGTAACCCTGTTTAGTATGATCAGTTTTACCACCAAATAACGATTAGACCACAAAATAACCTCCGTGACTCTGTGTTGACCAGAGTCAAGTTAGCAGTTTTGGCTTTTTTTTTTTTTTTTTTTTTTTTTTTGCATATACATATTTTTTGTTGTGTTCTTGTGTGTCTCACTTCATGTGAATGAATAGGTCTGCATACCTCTACCGGAAAAAAAAAAAAAAAATTGAAATGTGTTGTGCAAAAGACAAGTCGTTTTTGACAACTGTGTTCATTTTGCTGATAATGGTAATCATGACACGATACAGTCAGTATTATAAAAGGTAACTGGTTTATTCAACTCAACCAGGGTTTTCATAGAAACACACTCATTTTAATGAGGTAATCTATTACTTAATTTTGAAAAATGAAGCAAAAGAGCATCTTTGAGAGAGGTGTGTGGGGTGCACTTTTCTGAGTCAGATTATGCACAGACTTAACAGAAAGCCTTTTTATTAGGTAATTTTAATTCTGTCTTTCAGGACAAGCTTTTGGACTCCAACACTGTCTCTCATTTGTTCAGAATAACTGAAAACATTGGCTGCGTAATGTCAGGGATGACAGGTAAACTACTTGTGAAAGAAACATCTGTAAAAACTGTCTCAAACATTTTGAGAGAAATCCTGATAGGATGAATTAAGGAAATGTTTCAACTATAACATTTCAGTAATAAACATGGGTTGTTGTGTATGCTGTATAGTTTGTACAGGGAATGAGAGTGTAGAAACTTGTTTTGTAGCAAAACAAATATTTATAAGTAAATATTTATGATAATGAAAGTAGTACTGTGCTTATCTAAGAGTTTTATTTTGATTTTCAGTATCAGCTGTGTGGCTCCAGCAGTCTGATGGGCTGACTGTTCTAATCAGTTTATACAGCTCTCTACCCCTCCAATTAGTTTTTATGTTGAGTCATAGTGTGTATTAGTCACAAGCAGCTGATGATGCTTGGCCTGAGGTACCACACACAGTGCTTGACTCTAATTTCACGTGATTGTTTACTGTATTTCACTGTGTTCCTGGTTTTTGTCTACCTCTTTCAGCTGACAGCAGGTCTCAGGTCCAGAGAGCACGCTATGAAGCTGCTAACTGGAAATACAAGTACGGCTATGAGATCCCAGTAGACATGCTGTGTAAGAGAATCGCAGACATTTCTCAAGTGTACACACAAAACGCTGAGATGAGACCTCTCGGCTGTTGTAAGTATTGTTCTGCTACTAGAAATTATTTGCATGTGTAAGTTAAAGGTCCAGTGTGGAAGAAAGTAGTAAACACTCGCCTAGGGTTTATATACACTGTAACTTTAAGCCTATTAGAAAGACAGTTTGTAGAAAAATAATCTGTTCAGTGATATGTATTGCTTGCACTGGGCAGTATGACCCGGAGCAGCTAGTTATCTACAAGTTGTGGCTCGCATGGTAAAAGCATGACCTTGTGGTGTGCACGGTGAGTCATACAGTCTGAAGGTGCGGGGGTTCGCATCCTGGCTATGTGGTCACCGGTTTTTGCTGGGGATTCCGGACGGAGCGTTGCAATGGGTCTGACGCTCCTGTGGGTAAAACCTCATCGTGCTACAGTGAACTCTGCTGGCCAGGTGCCTAGTGAGCTCAGGCACACACCTACAGGGCTGGCCTTTGACCTCCAGAGGCCGGAAGCTCGCTTACATCTGCTTTTGGGTTCCTGGGTGTAAAAGAGGAAGCTGGCTTGGTCACAGTTTCGGAGGACACCCACTGAGCCTTCAGTTCTCCTAAGCTTTGTGGGGGAATTGCTGCTGGCAGGGGGGAAAACATTGTGCACGCTAAATAAAAAATAAGTAAATAAAAAACAATTGTAGATGCACAAGATTGTTGTCTTTTTTTATGTATTTATTAATTTGGCAGATGCCTTTATTTTATTTCCCAAATTTAGACTTGCGTTATGTGAGCTCACGTCTGCTAACCCATTAGTCCATTGATTGTCAATGTTTACCACATTTCTGACTGAAATGTTTAGGTTTTTATAAAGGTTTGGTTCATTGCAGGCATGATCCTGATAGGAGTGGATGCAGAGAATGGTCCTCAGGTATACAAGTGTGACCCAGCAGGCTATTACTGTGGATTCAAGGCCACTGCTGCTGGGGTCAAACAAACAGAGGCCACAAGCTTCCTGGAGAAGAAAGTAAAGAAGAAATTGGATTGGACTTTCGAGCAGACAGTAGAGGTAAGAAGCAGCTCATCATGGTGACTTTTGAGGTTTTCATCTGCAAACATCTTCCAAAACTGACTCTTGTAGCCAAGTAAGAAATGTTCAGATTGTGTTTCCATTAGATATGCCAAACTGTTTTTATTTATTTATTTTATTGTATTTTATTTTGGGTTATGTCAAAGCTCCTCAGCGTCTAATTGTGTAACACATCAGTTGTCTGGCTAAAGAAACATCACAAGCTTGCAAACATGATTCAACCTAAACTATTGTCAATGGACAATAGCCATAATGCCATGTTTAGCCTGTATGATCATCTCATTAATGGTTGTGTTTCCTTAATGTTGATAATTAAGGAGCTGAATTATGTTTCACTCAATTGATTGTGCAGTATATAAGATCTAATCTATTTTTGTTAGTTGCTTAGTGTTCAGTAAAATTGTTAGAAGAAGCCATGTTATTTCCAAGTTTGATAGGTACTTCTCTACTTCTGGTGATGCTCTTTCTAACATGGATTATGAAGTGCCAAGAAACGTGCATTATCTGCAGACAAAAGTGCAAGTGTTGAAAGCGGCGGGTAACTGTACAAGAAAAAGAAAGATGTTGTAGATTTCAACATTCCTCTGAACACTTTTGCAATTATTCTGAAAAAACAGGGTACAATAATACAGGCCTATGAACAGCAAACTGTGGATGCAAGTCGTCAGCGTTTCCAATTTGCGCAATACCCTGATGTTGAGGACGCCTTGCTTTTGTGGTTTTAAAATGCCTGTGATCAGAATGGGGCATGCAAATTTCAAGTGCAGTTAATTTGCAGTGTATACTTTTTAAATGTTCACTTACAGGTACAACCATATTTTCAGTCAAATGCAATGTTGCATGACATTGTACACATGCTTGTCTTTTTGTGTGTCTGTATTCTGAAGTAGTCCTCGCATTTCAGTTTTCCAAAGAGGATATTTAGCTTTTGTTCATTGAAGTGATTAGTACATTGGTCCAGGTTTTGTAACTTGCGTTACAGATCATGTTATGAAAGAATATTATTTTTGTTTTCCAGACCGCAATAACCTGCCTGTCAACAGTCCTGTCTATTGACTTCAAGCCCTCCGAGCTAGAAATTGGGGTTGTGACAACAGAAAACACGAAGTTCAGGTGAGTGGGTCTTCTGTAAAAAAAAGGAGCTTTTTAACGAGGAGAACATTCGTTTTGTGTTGTGATGAACTACTAATACAAACTTTAGTTTGTCATTTTTGTTTGTAGTATTGTTGGCCAAGTTCAAGTCACCACAAACATTTCACTTTCATTTGGCTGTATAAAACAAAGGCTATAAATGAAAGGGGATTTTTGGGTGGTTTAATAGTAGTGCCGTAAAGGGTTGGTTTCAGTTTTTAAAGGTGTAACAACCAAGTCTTTTGAAAGTGTGTTTATATTGCCAGGATTACTGAATGTGAAGATGGCTGAATGTTTGTGGTTTTATACTTCTTACTCATTTTTATACTTTCCTGAATCAGGATTTTATGGTTCACATTTATCTAAATGACATAAACCAGTACAAGATGTTTTGCATCTCTTCTGTTTTCCAGGATTCTTTCAGAAGCAGAGATTGATACACACCTGGTGTCCCTAGCAGAGAGAGATTGAAACTGGATTGGGAGTATGCCCCTTAGAGCACTGTTTAAGAATATAGACTGCAGGTTGAGAGCTGTATGCCCATTGTTTGCTGTACATTTACCCTGTTCAAATAAAGCTGAGGTTTTTGAAAAATATGTCTTTTCTTTTTTCTTTGAAATGAAACACTTAACACTTTATTCAGACATTATGCCAAATATGTTGCCATTTTGAACAGTGACAGTACATCATATTTATTTGAGATTGGCTGCTGACGTACATGGAAATATGGCAGTTGCCATAAGTAACTACATGTGGTTATTCTAGCTGATTTCCCCTCTGCTGAGAAATATCAGGTTGTAGTTTTTCCTTAATCCGATGAAGCAGAGTATGTAATGAACTTGATATGTATTACTTACAATATAAGTAGCACACTGGAGCTGTTAGTACTGTGGATCACCATGACTTGCATACACAGTAGGCTCATAATTTTACACTGATAGGCTGGTCATCAATCACAATGACAATGAAAAGCTGAAAAGGCACCAGTTTGTAAATAGAACATGCATAATGAACAGCAAGAAGCATATTTTAAAATTTCTCCCCTCATTAGAAAATGCTGCATACTGAAGCTGATGTTACCATAAAAAAGATGATGTAATCAAAACACTGATGACCACAGCTGATGTGATGTCATAAATAAGTAGCTTGAGACTTAATATAATAATATAATCAAACTTAATATGAGCCAATGTTAAAGTAGAACATTCTCAAAGGTTTGTAATTTTTTTTATATATATATATATATATATATATATATATATATATATATATATATATATATATATATAATATTGTTGTAGTAGGATAATATTTTTAACTAAATGTTATATTTTGTAATTGGTACTGATTATAAATAATATTTAATATGTATTTCATTGGCTATGTTAAAGCTGTCAGGGCTGTAAAAAATATGTATTTCCATGTCACTGGAGCATGTTTTACTGGAACAGTTCTAAACAGGGAAACTGCCATTTTAAAATTTTCCAGGAATTGCGGTTAGTACCCATTATTGGGAATCAGAATGCACATTATTTGATGGTTAAACCAATTTCATAACAAATCATCACTCGACAATTTATAATTACCGCAGATAAACAACACATTTGAACTGCGTAAAGGTGAGCGTATTGTTAAACTGAAAGTAACCACTACAGGGATCTGTATCTTCAAATACAATATCGTACTAAAATATCAAAGCCAAAAGAAAGTTTAAAAAAACAAACAAAAAAAATGTTTCAACGTTTATGTGCCTCCTTTTCTTCTCCAGAACCCTGTTTCTTTGTTTCTTTTGTAGAGCCAGTGCACTTCAACTGGTCCACTACAGATCTTGAAAAAATACCAATATATATCTGCACGGGCCACGAAAGGTAGTTTTTCACCACGTTTATTTTTCAAACTACTTCTCATTTCTGAGGAAAAGGGAAATCGATTGCTTCAGCAGCGTCCCTTTCCTGTACTGTAGGGAAAGTGAAAGTAGCGTGTAAAATCTGAGACGTCTTTGTCTGTTTCGTCAAGCGCTTCAGCATCCAAAACACACACACACACAAAACCCATCAAAACACACAAGCACTCGCTCACCCACCGGGACACACATGCGCATAAACTGTGGTATTGTCACCGTCATTGAAACCAAAACAAATGTTTATTTATAAAAAATAAATAAATACAAATGGCTTAATCAACCGTAACGGTCTGTTTTGAGGTTACAGTAGGTCAACTGATGATGATGCTGTAGTGCACTGTGACTAATCTTTTTGTGTTGTCTGTGTTGTTTCTAGTTCAAGACTTGTTCACCAAGTCTAGCTTTGGTGAGCCAATCCCAGTTCTGCCAGTAGGAAGATATGCCAGAAGATTCAGAAGTGGCTTCAGGGATACCGACACAGACCAGGCTATAAGCACTTTCACGTCAGGTATAATAAATTGGTTTCTCCCATTCACTTATAGAAACTTAAACCCACAGTATTTTTAATGCATTTTTTTTCAGTTATTTGAAAAGAAGAAAGCATCTTGTGTTGAAATGCTGTCTGGTGTTTAAAAGCTGTCTGAACTGAACTGGTCCCAGTTAGAAACAGGCCCTAGTACATTAAATAAGGCATGTTTTCAGATAGGAATAAATAATTGTAACAATATAAAACTAGCAATAAACAACTTAACACCTCTTTCCTGAAAGTTGCTAGGTTCATATATAAGCACCGCAAACCAGCACAGTTTATTTATTTATTTATTTTTTGCTAGGGCAACTTAGTATACCGTCTCCAGGTCAACATAGTACTTTTGTTCAAATATGTGTCACCTCTTGAGGCTATCTCTTCCTGCAGCTGGCTCCAATCTGCTCCCTGAATGCCCACTGACCTCTAAGGTGACCAGCTTCAAAAACAAGACCTACCCAAGTCTGACCTGAGCAACCACAGTAAAAGAACCACCAGCCTTTAAAAAACAGTATCACCTTCGAGCCAAGGAAGGCTTCAACTACTGTTTCCAAGAGAACCATCCCATTTCAGGTAAGAGTTCATATAAACTGTAGTATAGATTACATTCAATATCTTGTGTGCAGCCCCCAATCACATAGGGAAGGGAATTTAGCCATGTTTTAATTACCTGTATTAGGACTGAGCCAAGCCTGAGTTAACACTGTATTTGAAATGATGCCTAAGGCTGATAAATGTATACAGGATCTTTATTTAGCGGCTACAGCAGTTCCTCCGAACACCATAATTGAACCCCTCCAAAAACCCTTATCAGCATTTTACGAGACACCCATTCATCTATTGGCCAGATTATGCTTAATTATCACACTCTGTTAATAAATACCTATTAAAACACTTCCTGGACATTTGACACATTCAATTCAAAGTATGAGAATTAACCAATTCAGTACGCACTTGCCTGCTGTCCGGGGATGCTCAGTATGAAAACCCCTTACATATTATAACATTCAAATTATTTCTTAGATCAACAGTGAATGATGTTCATGTTACCGGTAGTTCTATAAATAGCACACATTACAATGTCCCACTTACTTCCTGCTGGTAAATCTATGGTTTAAAATAATCTAACATGTCCCCTTTTTGCCAGTCAAATGTAAAAATGCTTCTTTGATGGTTACAGGGTTAAGGCAGGGGAATTCAAGTGGGGGTTTAATTCAGAGGAAAAGAGAATCAGTTATCATCTGTATTTCCTGTTTGGTTAAGAGACGTACGCAAATAGTCACATGACAAGCTTATTTGCAGAGCAGAAGATCAGAAAAATAGAGCCTTGTTGTCAGTTTCATAATTTTAAAAAATCACCAAATTAGCCCAGAATTCTGTGTGTGCATGTTCATATGTGTGTGTGCATGTGTGTGTGTGTGTGTGCGTGCGCACGTGTGTATTTGTGTGTCAGTGTGTGTGTGTGCTTGTGTGTGCATGTGCATGTGTGTGTGTGCGTGTGTGTGCGTGTGCGTGTGTGTGTGCGCACGTGTGTATGTGTGTGTCAGTGTGTGTGCGTGTGCATGTGTGTGTCAGTGTGTGTGTGTGTGTGTGTGTGTGTGTGTGCATGTGTATGTGTGTGTCAGTGTGTGCGTGTGCGTGTGTGTGCGTGTGCGCGCGTGTGTGTTATTTTTTTTTTTATTTCCAGGCATTCGTTTCTTGCAGTTACAATGCAAACCAGCTGCACTGTAATAAAACAGCAGCAGTGTTGAACTAGCAAGTAAATAAAAGAGAAACAAATGTTCTGTTCTTAATAATGAAACCTTTTCTCCTCTAATCAGTACTTTTTGTTTTCGACATGTTAACCACTCCCTAATCCATGTGCATGCACGCTCATCAACTTTTTCATCATATTGATGCTCTAAATTTGAATTGGATGTTGTGGCAGGGGATGCATATTACTAACATACTTGTTCATTTATTTTCAAAGTGATATATATCGTGTTAGAGGGGGCTGTGAGGTTAAAAGTTGTTAAAAGGGCAGCAGTGTGGAGTAGTGGTTAGGGCTCTGGACTCTTGACCAGAGGGTCGTGGGTTCAATCCCCGGTGGGGACACTGCTGCTGTACCCTTGAGCAAGGTACTTTACCTAGATTGCTCCAGCAAAAACCCAACTGTATAAATGGGTAATTGTATGTAAAAATAATGTGATATCTTGTAACAATTGTAAGTCGCCCTGGATAAGGGCGTCAGCTAAGAAATAAATAATAATAATAATAAAGTATACAGTAGATGGTAGCAACATAAACGTATACAGCATACTTAAGCCAAGCTGAATACACTTGCAAGGATATTTTCTTTTTTTTATTACAGAACATTAAAAATGGCCTGGCACATGGTTATTCATTGATTTTAGTTACATTAGTAAAGGACATTATCCATCATGTTAAGTGGGATGTTTCACATTCTGTAATAATTTTGTCCTTTAAATTGCAGATTTCCTGGGATTTTTTTTCAGCGTACCTGTTAAAGAACAGTAGAAAATGGCTATGAAAAGTGTTTTGAATGCACTGCATGCAATGAAACATGAATGTTCAGCACGCGACTGGTCAGTAACTGATCTCCTGTCAGCATTGCCTACCTGAATATGATACAGTGTTGGTTCATGCAGAACTACAGTACAGTTGCTTCCTTCTCCTTCATTGTATCAAACATTGCAGAGCTTTATTTTTCAGCGCATCCTCTTTCTCTGTCACACATATCTTGCTTATCTCTGACTTAGAGCTCTCTGAATCGTGTGATCCAATGCAAGCTAATGAGACTCATCAAGCTGCATCAATTGTACTTTTTATTGTTACGCAGTTCCTGTTCCTGGAAGTGAACATGGGTTACTATAATGACTAATTCTCATTATTGCATGACGTTGGTGGGAGAAACTGTCTAACATTAGTTAATATACAGAGCATGTCCGCTTTATTCAGACAATGAGACAGATGAGAATTCTCACAGTTTTAGTAAGGGGACGTGAGCTGTTAACAATCCTCGGAAATTCTCAACAACAACAAAAAAAATAAACCAGTCATAGACGAGCTGAATAAACTCCAAATCCAGGAAAGGAAAAACATGTTTTACAAAATACCCCAAAACACCCACAGTAAGATGTTTTACTGTAATTAGTAATGTCTAAAATGTATTGCAACAGATCTGTGTCACTAGTTTGAGTTACAAGCTGGGAAAATGTATTAGTGATTTATCATTTTATCTTCAGTGTCTATAAATATACTGTATTATGCATAGGCACATGTACTGCCTTCCACATTTAGTTCCTATGTAACGATGAATAGAAATCAATCCTGAATTCCCTTTCTAGTTTGTGGGGAAAAATACTGACGTTTGCAACAAATTATCCAGCAGTGTGGGTTGATATATGAGGGACAACTGCTAGCTGGCATATCCAGGGCAGCTGTATCTAATACACTTAGGATGTCTTTGTGCAGCACCCACCACATGCTATTCCTGACCTTTGCTTTGTGTGGTTTCTTGCTCTGTGTGGGCTGGACACTATTTTTATTCATGTGATATTTATAATGTACAAAGGCACTACGTTAGGTAGGTGTGCAACACACATTTTTTGACCACTTGTCTTTTAATCTATTCACAGTGTCTAAAAAGTACTGCTGGTAGCCAGGACTAAATGAGCCTCACCCAGCCTCAATTTTCCTCAACATCAAGTATCTTCTAATAAAAAGAGAAAAGTCTGACCTGTATTAAATACTGTTGGCTTGTTCTGTAACCTAGCAGAGAGATCATTGAAAGTGTTTTCCACTTGAATACTGCAACTTTCAAGACAAGGGTTCACATATTGGGGGGGGCATGCATATGAGTGCAGCACCTTTTTCTGACCAATGCAATACAATTTTACTGCAATACTGTTACCTTTTTAGATGCTAACTTCAAATTCCAATGTTATCTAATGGCACCCTTCACCTGTGAAGTAAGATGCCTGACATATTGTGGTCATGTGATGATAGAGATAATAAAGACCTAACGCTTTGTGATATTTTAGACATACTGTATTTGGTACACAATCATATCCTAATAACTGTTTTGTGGCAGTCATTTTACAAAGACTCAAATATCTCAGAGGCCATTTGAAGTTGTGAATTCATATTTGCAATTATTTTTTTATGTTTATATGCTGTTATATCAGAGATTCCATTCCGCTTACATATCCCTTTTTTTGTTCACAAGTTCTAGTTTCCCCTAAATTTGCTGTCGTTTTCAGTTCACAGGAATCCCCCCATTACTGGAAATGCTTTATTTTGCAATCCTAGTATAATTGCAGGTCCTCTTTCTACTGTAAACAAATGTTTGTTTTTTAAAACCCAGTTCTTCATTTTGAATTTGCTGACTGGTATATAGTTCTCTATATTAATATAGTGGATTTTGTGAGCCTTTTATTTAACCTAAAAATGTATAGTAAGTAAGTGTACATTTTGAGGCACTAAACATGTCCAATTAAAAAATAAAGACTGTGGAATTACTATAATATGTTTAGAAATTCCCACAAGTTCTTGTGAAAAACAAACTTGGCTTATTTTCTTGGTGGAGAGCCAATAGCATTGCATTTTAAAGGAACACAAATGATTGTGTAACTATCAATCACATCATGAAGTCTGGGGTAAAACAAAAGTTCCTGGTTTCTGGAGGATGTTTAAAGAAGTTCAAATCTGGAAGGGGGTTTCCTCCTGACTAATTTATAGGAAATCTCTTAGATGAATTTCCCCACCTTGAATATGTTCTTCAACAGGAAATTCCAGCATAGTTACCAAAAGGAAAGACATAGTCTGCTTTATGCATAATGTGCTATGATTCATGTCAATTGCTTGTGGACCTGTTCTTTCTGATGGAACACGTCTGCTTTAAAAGGTGCTGCCTCAATGGGTCTGTTTTAAGATACACTAAACAAATGGAGGACTGTATTGGGCTTTATTTTTCTTTCTCCATTCCAACTTGTCAATGGAATCATACTATATAATGAATGCGTAGACATTTATTATGAAATATCTGAGCTAGCCTTTGCTATTACCAAGCCTTATTACAATAATGCCATCGTGTGTGTGGGGAAGACAGCCATCCACAATGGGCTGAGCACGTTTCCATTCTGACTCAATACTGAGACAAAACTCCCCACCCCCACACCCCTTTAAAGTAATAATCACAAAAAACATATTTCACTTTGAACATTTTATTTTCTTAAGTCGCTCATGTACTTTTAAATAAAACCCATAGACATAACACCTGGAAATCAATTCAGTACAAGGTTTTAATAGTGTTAAACAAAATATACATTATTTACATTTGTCAGTATGAAAATAGAACTTTTTTTCTTGGATTCTTTTTCTTTTTCACAAAACTATATTCCTCTCTGTACATGTATATTACAATAGATACAATGAATATGCAAATGTAATGATGCACAGAAAACCAGAAGGTCCTTTGGGATTTCAGGCACATGTTCCGATGCACTGGTGCTTCCTCACTGCTCAATGTCTCCATCATAATTCCCCTTGGCTGAGTGGAAAGTCTGTTCTGTCCTGCTGGACTCTGCTCCATCTGCCCCGGTCACTACCTGGCTGTTTGCTCACATGCTGCCTGTCCGGTGCCTGCAGTGGCTGCTGATTGGCAATGATTGATGGCCAGACCCTGTTCTGGGACCTGCCAAATAATTTGACTTTTCCTCCTCATCTCTTTGGAAGTCCTGTGGAGAGCCGGATTTCAGCAATTATCCACGACCACCACTAACACCCAACCAACTGAATGTCATCATACATCTGGAAAGAAACAAGAGATCATATGTTAATTACAACATTTTACTTGAGATTACTGTACTTCACTGTCCAAACACATATGAACTAGAGAGATTTTAAAACTTTGAATTATCATTTTATGTTTATGCCAAGCAACTAACTTTGACATCATGGTCACCAGAAGGTGCCACTTAAGTTCTGCTTTGGGGAGTCCCTCTCTGGCTCAGCCACAATACACAGAACTATTACCCGAGCGTGTCAATATTAGACGATATTAATGCTCTATTGTCAACTTACATCATCATCTTCAGAGTAGCTCCCTTCCTCTGTTTCGTCCTCCTCATCGCTCTCGGGCAGCTCCCGCAACTCTGGTGCAGTCAGTTTGTACAGCTGCTGCTGGATCTCTGTGCTCTGTCTGCCGTAGGTCAGGTGATATGGGGTGAAGCCTCCATAGGTCACGCTGTTCACGTTGGCCCCTTTCTCGATGAGAAGATTTACCAGAGATGGGTTCTGCAAGTCCACAGCCAAATGGAGAGCTGTCCGGCCACTGCACTGCTCCTGAACATTAACATCTGCACCCAGCTGAATGAGGCATTCCACCAAGTGGAGATAGCCATGGAGTGAGACCAGATGGAGACAACTGTGTCCTGTTGGAAAAGAAGAAAAAGGGAAATTTGTCAGTTATTTCATGCTAAGAATCCCTTAAAATGAGTATCAAAACTGAAGCCGAGAGATTTGAATGGGCAAAACCAATCATCCATGAATGTATCTTTGCAAGAGTATATTCGCTTTATTTCCTTAGTCAGCAGATTTACGAATGCTGTGGATAGGCTATATTGTTTGTAATTGTAATTTCTATGCTGCATTAATAATAATGCTGATTCTTACCATCGTAATTGGCACAGCTGAGGATGTAGGTGAGATGCTCTCTGCTGCAGGACTGGACAAGCACACTGAAGCAAGACATGGAGCCCTGCCTGCAGGCAATGTGGAGAGCGGTGTTACCAGACTGGTCTGGCATCCTGGGGTCACAGCCAGCTTGCAGCAAGGCAGCCACGACCAACGGCTGTTCAGTAATTACTGCCAGGTGAAGAGGTGTCTAGAGAGGAAATAAAACATATATTTAAATATATTTATCAATGCAAAACAAATGTAGGTGCATCCAATTATTAGGCATTGGTTCTAATAGGCATTATATGTTATGGTATGCTATTGCATGGTATTATAATTTCATATTACATTTTATTTTGTATATATTCTTTCTGCTATTTACCTGTCTCTGGTTATTTTGGAAGTTCAGGTATGGATCGTTCCGTGATCTTTCAATAATCTGCTGGGCACATTCTTTTGCTTCGTGGATAATCGCCAAATGGAGCAACCTGGATGACAAAAAAAAAGAACATTTGAGTTATACAGATTCACAGAATGAGAAGTTTAAAAAAATCATTGAAGGCGCAACTTGGCGTTTCGCAATGCTGGAGTTTTGCTGGTTATTTCCACTAGTTGCACTCTGACACATATGCGCGTTATCAGTGAGACTAGCTGTTCCTGGCAGACAGCCAGGGACTTTCCAGAGCTACAAAACGTTTTCACAAGCGCCGCCCAGACTGGCCCCGTGTGAGAACACAATGTTCTCTTCAAAAAAGTCTTTTGTTTACTCAAAAGTTCCACGTTAACGCCCTATATGTTTTTATTTTTTTTAAATTAGTATTTATAAAAAATACCTTAATAAAAAAAATATGAAATGTAATTATTGAAATAGAAAAGGACGACACAGCTTTATTTGCGTACTTATAAAACAAAGTTTACTGTACACGTTTATTTCGAAACTTAAACGTCTGCACATCATAGACTACTTAAATAAAATAAAAAACGTAATCCTCTTGTCTGCAAAAAACTATGCTCATATCTTTCGCATATCTGTAACTTCTGCAAAGTCTAAATACTTTTTTTTCTTTAAACAATCAATGCATTTTTATCGCTTTGATAAGATACATTATTTTATAATCAATTTAATTTGACTTACGTGTCTCTATCCTCAGTCATTTGTTCTTTCCAGGGTTCCTGAATGCATTCCCTTTGTGACTCCGCCAGTTTCAATTCTTCCATATCCTTCAATATATCTTGATATTCCCCCTCTTTCATAGAATCCAAACCACTATCAAGCCTGTCTTCCGTGCAATGCATGTGCTTTCCATGTTTCAAATCCAGATCGTCCACAAAGTAATCCCTTTGGTTGTCGTTAAAAGCTACAGATCCTTCCATTTTAGTTTTGTAATGTACTTGCTTAACTTACACCACACCGTCGAATCGAGCTCTTGTCTGCGTACTGTTCAGTTCAGCGAGTGAAACCTCTATATGCAAGCTACGCTCAGGGGCGGGGTTTCGGAAATTCCAGTGACACATAATGAGCAGAAGATTTGCTTTACAGCAATCTGGGGAAAGATCAGCCCTTGGGTTTTTTTAAGGGGAGAAATTCCCTAATTCTTACTTTTGAAATAAGATTTTGGTTGCCTACATAACCTTTGAGCTTTTTGTTTCCTCTAATGCAAAGGCCCGTTTAATTAAAACTCAGGAACGTTTTATGAATAGATATAAAGGCCCACAAAATATGCATCAGAGTATTTTAAACCTGCCACAAGAATATGATATCCTGTATTTAAAAATAGTGGGCTCTGTTTTAATGATATAGCTGTACTTTTAAATAAACCTTCCCCTTTGTGTTGCTCCAATGGAATTACTTATTTGAATTGCTTTTTAACACAATATTATAATAACCAATACCATACTTGTTGTTTAATTGATAGATTTAGATCAAAAGTCTTATTTTAAAAATGCTTGTAGGTTGCACATTTATTCAAAGGCCTTGAATTAGAATTTCTATTGAACTATTAATAAACCTAATGCTAAAGTCCCCACATTGAAACAGGGGAATGGTGTTTCATAACAGAGAACAGTAGGTAGCATCTTAATAGAGAGCTTCTTGGAATATTCTGGGATTTGTAAAGCGGAAATTACCACAACCCCTCATGTTCTCCCCCTCACATTCAAAGAGGAAGATCCTGAGAGAGGGTTGACTCGAGTTGAGCAAACAATGAAAAATTATGGCAATGTATTTTTCATACATTTAGGTGCTTTTTCATTATGCAGTTGTTTAAACTGGGAAAAAGTACATTGAAATACCACAAAAAAAGTTCTGTGAACTTCAGAAAGGATGCTATAGTTCAGTTTAAGGGGATGTTTCTGAAGACTTGCTCCATTTTCACATGTATTGCTTCTATGGTGCAACATATATCATAAATGGTACAACATATTTTTGTAATAGTCTGTCCTCTCTGTACAATACATGTTGGCATTCTCTGCAGAACTGTATATTGCCTATGAGAATTGCGAAATGCACAATCTGGGTACATTTCTTTCTTACACGAAAATACAATGTTGGAAAAAAAAACCTATTCATTAGGAATCCTAGGGTATTTTCTTCATCAGAGCAAGGACTTTAACCTACAGCAAGCAACCAAGTCATCATATGGGTTCTTCTTGTGCAGTAAACACCAATGGTACTTCACGGGTCACATTTTCATCAGCTTTGAAACATTGCATTTAATGGACAATTAGACAGATTATTTCCAAAGTGTCTACATGGTGTACTGTACTGGTTATAGGCCTAACCTAGAAAATTGTATTTAATATTATCAATCAAATCTCCACCTAACAATTTTCGTTTTTCCCAGGGAAATCTCTGATAGTAAAGTGGCAAGATTCTGGGCATTTTCATTTTAAACAAGCCTGTAATTATATGTGGGAAAGGTTCAGTACATTTTTAAACATAGCAACTGTATCTAGGCGGCTCTTATCCCTGTTGACATTACAGATTGCCCTCTAGTGGGGACTAGTAGTGTGGCAGTGGTTTGAGTGATGTTCGGTCTCCGGATGGAAAGCTGTGTGGAGTTGCCAACCTTGTAGTTTTGAATGTTTTACTGGAATTATTGCGCAACACTTTTTGGGAGTGGGGAATAACTATACAGTGGTTTGTTATTTGGAATTTAAACTGAAACTGCATCGCTTAACTTTGCATTGAACAATTTTTGCATATGTAACTGCAGTGTTTCGTTATATTCATAAACATTCATCCTTTTTCTGGGTTTGTGTGCGTTGTGAGCTGTCTAAAAATGATTGACAGTAGTTACTATCAAGCCAAGGGAACACTAAGCAACTTTATGGCACCATTTTAGAACTGAAGTCTTGTGCTCACCATTATTTCACAATACAGTATAGAACAAGTAAATAACTCACTACAGTAATAACAATCTGAATTAGAACCAGCAAGACCTTCTGTAAGAGCTATTGACTCATGACCACATGACTGAGGATTAAGGAAACTGCAGCCTTACATGTTGAAATATGTTCTCGATGAATGTGTAGGGAGATCATGTCTAAGTGTTTGAAGATTGAGGAAACCCCACTGGGTTTTTTTATGCCTTGCCTTTAAGTGTTGAAATATTTTCTCGATGAATGTGCAGGGAGACCAAGTCGGCAAGCTGTAGACACTGTAGGCAGGCAGTAATGCTGCAGGAATCCCCCCAATTACTTTTTAGCCTGTTCCTTCCAACCAGACCACCAGTGCATCCAAAAGATGTCGCTTGATCTATACTTGTGTATGGCTCATACTGTATCAATACTGTAGTCAGTTTCTTTTTTACTCTTAGTAAACTAAACCTATTTTAAGTTTCAGTCTTTTGTGAAAATGTTTTTATTTGTTTGTTTTGTTGTGGTTTTCTGTTCCTTTAATCCCACTGGTCATCAGTAGGACTCTTCAAGTGACAAGTTTTAACAGCTCTATAATTGATTTATTTTTTGAGGAAATGTCAAGCTATCTTCTTGTGCACTTGTATCACCTTTAGTTATTGCTTACATCTCTTTTGCATTATTTAGTATTATTGTGTCAGAACTGAATTATACTTTTGTTTATTTCCAGGTTTTCAGCTTTTATTTACTATGATAATGATATGTGAGCGAGCGCACACAATAGATTGTATAGTTTTCTTGTTTGTTTCTATAAAAACTTCTAAATGCCTTGTTTGATTGATCTGTTGGTCGTATCTTTGATTTAAAGAAACCAAAGCATCACAAATGAGACCTGAACAGACCTTTTCTGGAATGAACAAAACTATTCCTGCTCACAACGAATAAGTGGCACATGTCTGTCTCAGTGAATCTCATTTTGCATCTACAAATGTATCTACTGTCATTCTCAACTGCCCACCATGTTATTTTACATTTTAATATAGTACATGATAAAAAATGAAATTATGGTCGTGCTGCATGGCAATAGTTCTCCAACACAATTTCCATCTATCTCAGTAAACCTCACTTTTGTAGAAGTAGGGCCTGCAGCACAGTAATCTGCCAAAAACGATTAGCTGACTTTGAAAACCCACAGCGGTTACTAGGAGCAAAAACCTTTTACAATCAAAACATGCTGCTACACAATTTAAAATCAATTACATTTCACACTGTTTTAAACAAAATCTGAATCTGGAAAACAATGAAAGAACAATGAAACAGTGTTTCGGTAATAATGTCTAAAAGTTGTAACTGTGTGTAAACTGACAAATAAAAGAGCAGACCAGGTCCATTAATTATGGTATTTAAAGGGCAATGACTCAGTGGTTGGAAGTTTCATGCAGATTACAATCGTAAGCACATAACTATTTAAAATGTAAAGGTGTGGCCAGGGCACCAGGCTGACTGTCACCAGGAATTAGTACCTGCTTTACATGATCTGTGCCTCTACCTAACCACAGAGTTCTGCTCTGTGTGTCTGTAGGTGCTAATTGCATTCATATGAAGAATTGCAGGTTCTGTCTTGTAATTTGTGGTCTTTAGCTGTCAAGTTTCACTATTGTGTTTTAGTTCATGGATGCCTTGGCCTAATGGAAGGAGTTTTCCTTCTCTTTGCTCCACCAACAGTCACATCTCACATGTACATACAGTCACAGACCAAAGTACTTGGGAAGAGAAAAACCACAAAGAAAGTGATTTCTATAATTTCTAATTGTTCTATTGAAAGATATCAATTAAAATAGAGATTCAGCTTTCTAATAAGATAACAAAGTATTAAATAACATGCATAAAATAAAAAATAACATGCAAAAACGAATTTCATTCTTTGACAAACACAGTTTCCATCTATCTCAATTCTTGAGTCAAATCTTTTGCAGTAATCCGAGGATTTTGCCGGGCTGCTCGAACGATTCTTCTTTCAGATTTTGCAGATATCGATCTTGGTCTTCCACACCTGGAGCGAGTTGCAGTAATTCTGTTCTCCTGTGTTTGTCAATGATAGCCCACAGTGCCTCCTTTTTGTTGTATCATTGCCATTTTGAGATTGTTGCTGTACTTGATGTTTATGTATGTATTGAGATAGTTGCTCTACTTGATGATTATGTATTTATTTATTTTATCCTAGTTTCCAAAAACGTACACAATCATAACAGAACGTTCAGTTCTAAATTGGTCAACATGTTCTTTCTTTTAGCAATGTCACCCTTTGAAAGGCACGTGAAATTCGTAGCAGGAAATAACTCTTTATCTTACTGCAAGAAAAGTACAACGCGACATATTATACAACATAGCAACGAGACTTTGTTTTGTAATTTACAAAGAGTGTGTGTAAGGCAGTAATTCTGATAAATGTCTGTATGTAAGACCTAAAATAAACTCTAGCATACTGGTTATTACTTGGTTTACTGGTAGTTTACCCTGTCATTGGACTACACCTAAAGAATGTACTTAGCCCGCTTTACGGTCAAAACATAATTCCCTTTGTTTACATTCCAGATGAGGCTATACACATAAAGAAGGGAAAGCCACAGTCACGTGACTTATTTCAAGGTCATGCTTTTTATCAACTTATTGTGGTGAATAACAGTAACTACTGAAACACAGTGAGAAAATGGTATGACAAAATAATAGTGCTGGAGTTTTAAGCATACGCTAGAGGGCAGCGTTGATTCAAATATTAATGAAGTGTTGTTGGGCACTATCACTAAATCATTTTGTATCACTCATTGATGGTGTTCCTTCCATGTTAGAGTATGACACGACACGTATAGTAAAAATTAACACCCTTGTCTATATGGATCCATAGATTGCTACAATTCTTTTTGAAGAACAGTGCAAGTCAGTTCATTACTTGTAGTACACGTGGTTTAGATGGTTAAATGCAGTCCAGTACGGTGATTACTGTATACTGTGTAAATACGATTTTGTGCTGTATTATGTTTTAAAAAGACTTGGGTAGTCTTTTTTATTGTGTTATTTCAAATCTTCACATATTCATGTTAGCAATCAACAAACCAAATTGCACTCAAAACCATCCACCAGAAAAAGCATATGTTACACACATACACTATGGTAGTTCTGTCGTTTTTTGTTTTTTTTAAACGAAATAATGATCACACTCAACACAGCATTACTTCACCTGTCCCACTGTCTGATCAGAGGGAGTCAACAGTAGCACTAATTAGCAATCATTATTTTCTTTTAATTAATGCAAGTTGCAGTCCTTCTGCCTGCCAATACTGGAGCTATCCGCCTCCCGTGGTGCTGAATCGTCGCCCAACAACGTCTAAATCACGACTCATCCAACACTCAATACCTAATGCTAAATCACTGCAGCCTTCCAAATGGGAAACAAAGAAGTACCGGGTACATTAGAAACAGGACTAATTAGCCTTCTTGAAGTAAATGAGCACAGGCTTCGCTGTGAATTCCTATGTGTTGATTGTGGGTCTTTCGGCTTTGAAGTCTCATGATCAAGGACAGGATAAGAAAGAAAAAAAGATCAATACATTAGTTTTCGACAATCTGCTCTACTTTCTGAAGACTGGATTGCACAGCAGTTTTTTTCTCAATAGAGAGTGAAAAGATATGACCTTTCAACTGCTCAAAGCTTATACGAGCACCAAGAAATTCAGGAACTTTTAGAAGATGTGCAAACTCGAAATGATGGGGTAGTCATACTGTGACCGCACTCTATTGTATGGCCCTACATGCATGGTTATACGATTTTAAAAGGAAATATGCACATTTAGCAATAGTGGTAACTATTGTCTTTATTCTGTGATTAATACGATTGCCTGTTTTCTTTCTTTCTTTCTTTCCTTTTAGAGCACAATGAAAAAACTGCAAATCTTCTAATTGGCTCCTATGGAGAAAACCTAGTTACAATGCGCACTCTGTGTGCACAGAGCCAGGAACTAATCCCGAACTACTGTGGAACCAAACAGCCGTCTCCCAGTTTTCATTTTATTATTAGCACTGGCTTGTTGAAAACGCGAGTGGATATCTTTATATATGTGTGACAACACGAAGTACTCCCATCGTTTCACTGCACGAAGTTCAATTAGCACCCAAAGAAGCAGTTTCTTTCAATATAACACATCTAGAAGGAACGACTGCAATTTAAATTGCCAGTTGTTTTGGTGCTGAATCCGGGACACTTCACCTTGCGATAGATAACCAAATGTAATATGTTAGCTTCAAACTCCTATTTGATCTGATTCATTTATATACAAAATGACTTTTAAAAAATGCAGAGAAAATATCACACAGTAATTATGTTTGTATGGATATATCCATTGGTAAGCAACCGAAATTCCACTGTTCTCTCTGACTGTTAATTTACGTTTCAATGATACTTGTCAGTGGCCATTGTGCTACTCCACAGATGAGCCAGCGACTGCCCCTGTTTCAATGTGGCTGTAACTCTGATCGCTTATCGAGGCTTGCAGGTCTGTAGGGAGGTGGAGCGCAGTTTACTGTCCTTTCTCCCTCTGGAAGGTTATCAATTGGGAAAACTGCCTTTAGTCTGTCCCTTTCAATGCTGATAGCTTAATTTGCCTTCTGCTGGGAAGATAGCAGCAGATACTCTCTTGGGAAAACGAAAGGATAGCTATTCCCATAATTTGTTCTGTGAAACCAGAAAGGGTCTGTTTCACAGCAACGATATAGATCTATTAAGGGTTTATTGGGGGCTGTCTCCCAACTAAAATGATTGTGTAATCACATTTTAATGTGGTTGTAAAATATGATGTGGACAAAAAGCAGCACATTCAAACGTCAACATGTTAGTTATTATTTACAGTAGACTAGCACTACAGTAAAGGAAACCGACATCTAAAATATGTAGAAGAGGACAAAGCGCTATATTCATAAAGCATTCTACTGCAATGCATTTGTTGACACGGTACGTTTTTAAATAAGGTCTAAATAATGTTTCGACATACAAAGCACATATTTTTAGTTTCTTTGCTCATGTAAATATTGACACATGAAGTTCAATTACTGCTACTTTCTAATAAATCCGACTGTATCCTTCATTAGCTCCTGTAACATTTCTTTACTTCAGGAAACGCGGTATTCCAAGAATGTAACACAAACGACCTCTGTGTTGTGTTTTGTTTGGAAAGATGGTTTTATCTAGCGCTTTGAGATAATGCACTGTTATCATCGTCGGTAATATATTCATTCGGTAGCTGGAATCTGTAGGGTTTCAGTACATTTGTAGCCTATCATTTAGCATCTCTGTGGGAAATTAGGAAGATAAGCATCTCAAACGAATCCATTACTGTGGCGTGCTGTATTTGATTGCAATGCTTTATTATACAAACCTGCAAAGTCGTGATGTTAATATCTATTTCTTTGTTTGTTGTCATCCAGGGGTCCCTGCTGGTTGTATGCTGAGTGGGAGAAGAGAATTCCTGTAATGCTTAATGGGGTATCTACAAGAATCCAGCCAGTTACATATATTCACACAGGGGTCTTTGGCTAATGGACATTTGAAAGGAAGATTAGATTAAGTCGATTTGCAGTTTGAATTAAACTGCTTAATCATACATCTAACATTCATTATATGTTGTGCATAAAGCGCTCCAATTGCCGTAATGAAAGATCAAGTAAATTGCATCAACAGGACAGATTAAGAAGGCAGCGTGCTTACAAATGATTCATTACGCTAAATGCTAGCAGAACACCGTGCCTCACAATATCACACATGCAAACGGTATGTTTAGAAGACATTGCACAAAGACTAAATGTAAATGTGAGCAGAGGACCAAAGTAAAATATTTTTAAATAGAACATTAGATCAAAACCTGTAGGGATTTTTTATTTTATTTTATTTTTACAGAATGTATTTTTACATTATTGTGACTTCTGGATTGCTAAGTAACAGTGTTGAGAAATAAAACACTTGACTTGAAGCGCATCAAGGACATTTGAATAGAATTTCACATTTAGTTCTAAAGTGTAACTTTTTGTCATGGATATAGGTACTATTGGTTTCAATAAAATGCTGAGTACTGAGAACACCTGGCAGCCTAACATAAAATAAAATCTAGGTGCAGTATTACTCATCCTTGATTAAAGGTCAGCATTGACACTGGAAGCCTCCATTCCAGCAAGGTGGTTTCAAATGACTTCAAGCTATTTTACAGGGTCGAGTTACCTGGAAACCGCTGTGAAATCATGGTGACACAATAACTCAGCTTGCAGATGATGGAAGTCAATTATGTTTCACTGTTGTATATTGTATTTCACATCAACAATGTTAGTTCACAAATGCAGAACATGCTGATCAAAAAGTGTTCCTTTTACAAAATGCTGCATGTAATAAATCTAAAACGGTTTAAATAAATATACTGCATTCAATAAGCAAACTGTATTTACTTGCAAAGCAAGAACTCTATCTGACTTCGCTATCTGACTGAAATATTGAAAACATGGATAGTGAAGGGCCGTTACACAGTAAAATATACTGTCAGCATAGCCAATAATGAGTGAATGAACAAATGGTGATACATTGAGGGAGCATATTGCATCTTGAGATTTGTTAATCAGCCAGAATTATAAATATTCATTATGCCTATGGAGGGCTGATTGTGTTGTACGCCACTAGGGCGTATTTAAATTAGAGGAAGTTCGTTCGTTTCTGCTTGTACCGCAGCCATGAGATCCAGTTTGTTTTTTAAGGAACGTAATCAAGACCTTCAAGTCTTGATTGGCATCTAAAGCAAATTAAAATGACGGCCTATCCACCCCTTATGGCACTTTGTTGGTGAAGATTATCTCAACATTAGATAGTAGCATATGGTAACCTAAATACTAATCTTCTACTCTCCAAAACAGTGTTTCATGTATCGCATGCCCACAGATCTGCCAAAAACATGTGATAGGGTGTCAGTAAGTAAATCAATATACTTTGTGCTAAAACGAATCATATTCAGTGTCAGCTGAAGAATTTCACAGAATACAATGTTTTCATGAGTTTCTGATTAAATAACTCAGTATTACTTTGTGCAAATATGCTAATGGAGTCATGATACCCTGGCATTGCAGAACATACATTCGAAAATATATGACGTTCATGTCACACACACAAACTAAAAATAAAAATACAAAAAAATGAGGTTGTTTTTTTTATTTGATTCGGTTCATCTGATTTTACACTTGCATTTTTCTTACAAATAGTTTTTGGCTTTCTGGGATTACTTTTTAATATTGAAAAATCCTCAACAGAAAACCACTTAGTGTTATATATACTGTATTCATCATTAATTAAGAAAGTAGGCATCGTTAAATAACGTACGTAGATGCAAATGCCTCACACAATTATATGTATAAAAAATAGGTCAACTGGGGTAGCATCGCATATGTATTTTCTATATACTGTACTGAGGCAAAGGGGAAAAAATGCAGCTGTATGGAGATGAGAGCTGCTGTAAGTGCATAGATGATGAGCGATTTCTAAACAAAGACACAATAGAACATTACATTAGCCCAGTCCCAAGGTCATGTACACAGGCTTCAACACAAACATAGTGTAGCCAATCGTCTCTGTATAGCTCTTGTATTAATATAAGTAGTTAATATGTTATATACCGGTTCCTTTCACCTTTATATCTAATAGAAATAAATGAGTATTTCTTCATTTGGCATATGAAAACTGACTTAAAAAGAATGCATATTAATGAGTTTACAACCTAAATGCTCAAATACGTATAGAATTGCTTATAGAACTGCTTATAAATTAATGATTTTTAAGGGTTTTATTGGGCTGCATAATCTTAAAAACTCCTCAATCCCAAAGTGTCACTTTAATAATGCAAATTAAAACATTGGTCTCTGTTTAACATTTACTTTTAAAATCTCAAATTACATTGACAGTACATAGTCTCCTAGCTCCTCCCAGCCCCCCTCCCCTTCCTTCTCATTTTCCTCAATCTGACGACTTTCTGAATAATGATTGGACAGGGCTTTGTCACGAATAGTGACTTCACGAAAAACAAAAGGCAAGACCAAAGATAAAAACAGACCGCGCTCTGTCTGATGCCACAAAACAGCTTCCACTCTGCACGCGCGGTTGCATTTGATAGTTTAAAGCAGTTTACTATTCGTTCCGGTAAAGAGCGTTTAAAAAAAAAAAAAGGACATGCCGAGAGGATTTTTAGTCAAAAGGAAAAAGCGGGCTTCTTCTGCATCATACAGGATGCGGACTGAGGACAGCGGACCGCTAAATGTGGGTCACGTACCCCAGACTCAAGAAGTGCAGGTGATCATGTGCCCGAACAAACTATGGTCAGAAATACCGTCACCAGGAAGTATTCCAGAATCCCTGAAGAGTGTATTAGTGGAAACAGGACAACCAAATCTCCCAGAAAGCGCCGATAACACGATGGAGAGTGTGGTCACTGCTGAGCTGTCCCAAACTAAACTCTGCGTACCAGAGAACGGTTCTCCTGGGAGGGTTGATGCCTCTTACAGTCCGATCAAGCCTGTTGGCACAGAACTGAAGAAGACATTCTTTGAAAGCTGTTTGAGCTCACCTGTGTCAGCGGAGTCTTTTTCCATAACCACCTCTATGTCTCCTATGGAAAGACTACTAATGCACCGCTCGCATTTCACAGCGTCAGAGATGAAAATGGACACGCCTGTTCACTTGTACTCACCTCTCCATCACGCTATCAAACGCTCATTCGCGAACTCTACAGATCGCAGGGGCAAACCAGTAGCCAAGAAACCAAAAGTAATGAGAAAACTCAATTTTGAAGACGAGGTTACCACCTCGCCAGTTCTTGGGATAAAAATAAAAAAAGAAAGTCCCGAGTATAAACGTGTATCCAATTCGGGCCACAGGAAACCTTTAGGTGAGTTCATTTGTCAGCTCTGCAAAGAAGAATACCCCGACCCATTTTCATTAGCGCAGCACAAGTGCTCCCGCATTGTCAGGGTAGAGTATCGCTGCCCCGAGTGTGATAAAGTTTTCAGTTGCCCAGCCAACCTAGCATCTCACCGTAGGTGGCACAAGCCCCGCCCTGCAAACAACGGAGAGAACCAGGGCAGCAAAAAGCAGCACCAGGTTGTACATCCTGAGACAGCCAACCCGTCAGTAGAGGGTAAAGAAAACGCCAGCAATCTTTTAGTACACGATCAGCACCACCCATCGCTGGACAGCTCCCAGTGCTTAATTCAGCACCACCAGACAACAGACGCCACTCAAAAGCAAGAACAGAAGCATCAAAGATCTCAGGAAAGTTCCCCTTTTCTGAACCAGCATTTTATGTCAACGGAGAGTTCTATTCTCTTTGATCAGCACCCAAAGACCATGGACAGCTCAAGGATCATGGGTTGCACGGAGCCAACAGATGCTGCAATTCCGCCACGCTCGCCGACCTCAGAGGTTAGAGAAGAGGAATTCGAATGCTCTTACTGTAAGAAGAAATTTCGCAGACAGGCTTACCTTCGAAAACACCTGATCGCCCATGAAGCAGTTAGGTCGTCGTCTTACAACCATATAGAAAGTGAGCATATCACCTTTCCATGTCACCTATGCGGAGCCCATTTCCCCTCAGCAGATATTAGGGACAAGCACCGGCTGTGGCACGCTGTGAGAGAAGGGATCTCAGTAAATCCAGCGAAAAACAGCAGCCCACTGGGGAGACCAGACATCGTGCAAGGGGAGCAACAGATCTTTTCCTGCAAGCACTGTCCTTCCACCTTCTTCAGCTCTCCTGGACTGACGAGGCATATCAACAAGTGCCACCCGACTGAGAGTAGACAGGTGCTCTTACTGCAGATGGCTGTCGGGCCAGGTTGTTAACTGGAAAGTGCACTCATTTTGAATTAAAAATGTACTCATTACAAACATCGTGTATGTGGATAAAGTCTTCTTAAATTGTGACCCAGTAATTGTGTACAGATTACACAGGGGGTAAAATCAGTTGCACAATGCAGTTCACATTTTATTTAAATTGATAGGGTTGTATGCAACAAAGAAATTCAACAGGATGCTGATTCAATTTAAGATTTCTGACAGTTATGGTTTATAGAAAGAAATCAAGCAATACATTTAACTTCAAACCCTAGCGACTGTCCAAGCTTTCCCAAAATATATAAAGTCTTATAAATATGTATCGTAGTTCCTATGGGAATTGAATGTGTTTGTTAAGTACAGTTGTAGTACAGTATATATTTTTAAGATGTTGTTTTCCTGCAGGAAATAATGAGTCTGATTGTTTTGTAAACGACCTACGTATGTAACTTTGTTAATCTAATTACGGCATTCATATATCACTTAATCTCTATGAATTTATTAACTACTATACAATGATCCGTGATGTTGTTATGCTGCATCCCGGAGTTTACGCAACTAAGATGTTAAAACATGTTGTTTTTGAGGGTATAAGATTTATTAATTCGAAAATTCCTGTGCTAAAGAAATGTGTTTTTAGACGAATAACCAAAGGTCCATATATATATATATATATATATATATATATATATATATATATATATATATATATATATATATATATATATATTCAATTGTAAAATGTATGTAATCACGTTTATTTCTGGCACATTTAATCTCCTAAATAATAACATTGTTGAACAAAGATATTCAAAACGATTACATGACACAGGAGGGTATTTGTGTTATTGCATTATCATTTATTCCCGCTATGGCTTAAAACTGTTGAAATTGTCACTGTATTTCATTATGCTGCTTACGTCAGTTTGAAGCTATTTTCTTAATATCAATAAATAAATAAACATTTTTAAGATTACGTCATTGGGTTCGATTTGTTCAACGAGTTTGTGTTTACTTCCCCAAGCAAGTTCAATACAATATTTTAAAACAAATGACTTTCAGTTATAGTATTAATAACGGAGAGATTAACAGTTAATTAGTTAATTACAAAACAAGATTCAAAACATTTATACGACTAAAATACAAAATCTTCCTTTGGTCAATTCACTCGGTAAGTGCAACTATTTGGAGAAGCAATGCTTGCCATTGCCGATTATCACATTGTGGGCAGACAAAAAACAACGTTTCTTTTTTTTTTTTTTTAACTAAATGTCTGTACAGTACATGTTTATTAGTAGAGGGGCAGCCTCGGCATTTCCAGTGTGCCCTGGTTCATACCCTGTACTTAATTATTAAATCGGTTCAATTACCAAAAACAGTATTTTACAAAACCTGTAATAGAACAGCACACCAAGCCTCCGGGTGACTCCGGCAAACTAAAACATCCAGACCATGGTAGTTTCAGGTAAGGTTTTGTGTGAATGGCTTCATTTAAGACAAGGCAAGGTTGGCTCGTTGTTGTTAAAGTAGCTCCATCAATGACCTCCAAAACTACTGTATACTGCTGTACATGTATATTTTAAAAAGAGACTTGGAACACAGATGGTAAGAATATTTTTATTGTAATATTAAATTGCACATCCACTTTTCTTTCCTTTATAGTCATTACAAATGTATAGATACTACATTTATGACAATACGTTATATATTTCTTTTTTTTTTTTTTGCACTTATATTTACACATGCAGTTAGTACTGGCATCATGCTGCATTTGGTTATCAGTAACATACATTATTAAACGTGAGCAAGTCTTCTTTGCAAAGTCCACACATCCCAAGAAATCGAACACAGCCGGACATATTGTCAAAGCTTTTACTCTTTAACTAACTACTATTTGTTTTAACGTGGTAAAACACCTGTTCATTTTGCAAAACTAGAACCAAACAACTAAGTAATGTATCTAAAGTCCTCTTTTTTTGTTTGTCGTTTTGTTACATTAACATGATTTTTCACTATGGAGGAAATAGTTTGAAAATATGACGTTTCATTTTACTTTAGCAATTTAACCCTTAGAATGCTGCCGGTATTTTTGTTCCTTCTAGGTTTGTCCATCCACTATCTACATCACTTTAAATATAAATTTAACCCAAGGCGTTTGAGAATTGTATTTATGCAAGATGTTGTCAGGACATTTTACACAATACCAAAATTCAACTGATTTTAACACCCTTACATTAGTAATGTAAACAACTGATTAAAAATTGCAGTTTTTAATTTAAGTTATCAGAAAACACAACCTAATCCAAAACGTTTTGTATGTGAAAGGGTTCTAGGACATGCTAAGACCATGCTTGAGCATGCATCGGCATCTGTGTGGATTTTATAAACATGTTACAACGATGCATAAATTAAGTCCAAACACATATTGATCTACATTATCTCAGTGTATTGCCATTTTAATGAATATTAGCATTAAAACAACGTCCCTACAACTGAATAATAGGTTGTGTTTATTTTAACTCTTTAAACACTACACTAGGAAATCTAGTAAACTCACAACCGCAGACATACAAACTAAAACTACGTTACCTTTCAGTAAAGTTAGTGCTGAACGAGTTAATAATCATAATAATCAAATAGTTAACATTATAGGGAATAAAATACAAATTTGATAATTCAACTAAAAAAATAAAACACCAACCTGCATTCTAAGTGTTAAAAATGTAACAAAATAAAATTAAATCCAAATTATATTAGACCACACGTGGTAATGTTCTCTTTTCAACCCTTTTAGAGAACCCAGATACTTATTTAAAAAAAAAAAAAAAGAAAGAAATCTTTTTGATACTCATTTAAGAGTCATGCCGGCTTTGAAGCTCATAATAGCCAATTTATTGTGGTTGTAGTTCAGCTAGGGGGGACAAGGGTGCAAGGTTGTGTATGAACAGAGTAGCCAAGTGTTTAGCTGGGACTTCAATGAACTGTCCTTGCCATTGTCTAACCCTTTAACCCAGCTGGTCTCAGTGTACACACATGAGCTGTGCAATCACTCCAACACAAACCCCAGCACTGACCTAGCACAGAAACATCTGGGATCAGGATCAGTAACAGAGCTGTTTTAAAGGAAGAAGAGTAATGTAAGTTACACTTGACTTTTTTTTTTGGCAAACTAACTTGAAATGCTTAAAGGCCATAAAGTACGTATTTATTTGTTTTACTATTACAATATAAGTTTTAAAACATAATAATCTTCCCACATGTTCACTGTATAAAAAGGAAGCCAATCACATTACAACATTCTTTATAACACGTATTTGTAGTGTAGGAATCTTTGAACTGCTCACTCCTACATACCGTTTACTGTATAGATAGTGGAATAAACAAAGCAGCCTTTTAAATGCTTGGATGTTCCTGTAATTTAATGAATTACAGTATAATGTCTGAGCCTTTGGTTTGGCATCCAAAACAATTCCTTGAAAACTGAGCATCTGCCTTCGCTACTGCCTGCATTTTAAAACCCATGTCTAAAAATAAAACCTGCATTTTGTATTCTGTCATACCTAGTTAAACGACTGTAGGTATTTTATATACTGTATCACCAACCGTAACAAAAATGAATGCAATTTTATACCAACAAGCTTCATTATATTTGACTATTATCTTGTACAACTACTATTATTTATATTCATGTGGAGAAAAAAAAAGGCTGCATTCATTGCACTGAAAGCAAAATTAGGTAGCAACATCTAAAATAAAAAATACACAGGGTGACACTAAAACTCCAGTGTTTCAATAAAAGAGCATGTGTGTGAATGGATGAGCTGCTTTGTGTGTGGCAGGAACACAATTTAAATACATTTGCTTTTTTTTTCTGTACACAAGTGAAAATTATAAAACCATAGCTGGGCAGAGCAAGTGTTCCTTTTTCAACAGTAAAGGAACGAGTGTGTCCTTTGTTTAAAGTTCATGCTGCATTGTGATCATCAGGATTTATTGGCAGAGCCGGAGGAGCGACGCAGTTTCATGGACATGCGGCTCTTGCTAGCACGAGGAGACATTGGTGAGGCGAAGTCGTTCCCGTCTAACTGCGCTGCTTGATTTTCGACTTGCTGGTTCTCGGGACATGAGCCTGCAGAGACAGCACAGGAAGGAAGAGCACAGCAGTGAGAATGGAGACACCAGCCCCTGTGGGGTGAGCTCATTTACAGAACTGCAAGCATGCTTTTTAATGGTTAGAATGCTGTGCCTATTTATTTCCATTTCATAGCCATTTTAGAAGCGTAATACCACCCTCCAGACTTCTTGTGTTAAAGGCACTTGGCTTTACCTTTTGTTGTTACACACCATGGGGTGGTATAGTACACAACGGCGCACAGCTAGTTCAGTATTACTG